>NC_080635.1:113233369-113508369 GCF_027579445.1 Ammospiza nelsoni
CAGTGGGGTCACCATCAAGTGTCTTGTTCCTCCATCTCCCGTGTCCATCTTTGGTCTCTGCCCTCTCCACCGTTCCCAAGCCGTGATCCCATTGTTGGGTTCCCCGGAGCTCGTGTGGCCCTGCCAGGGTCAGACACTGCAGGGGCTCCGTGTACTTTAAATGAGCTGAAATCCAAAGAGACTTTGTAATGAGCTGTAAAGTTTTTAATTATTTCTGTACCATACTAAATTACTGTAATATTGTATCATACGTGCGATGCCGCCTGCAGGACCTGAATAAACATCTTCTTTAGAGCTGGGACGTCTGTGCTTTGTTGTTCCAGTTCATAGCACCAAAATGTTTAGAATGGGAATAGTTTAGGTTGGAAAAGCTTCCAAAATTGATTCCAGTGGTTCCCCAGCACTGCCAAGGCCACCACTGACCAATGTCCCCAAGTGCCACATCCACGTGGCTTTTAAATCCCTCCAGGCAATTCCTGCATTCCCTGGGAAGCTGTGGCAGCCTGACCACCCTTTTGGGGAAGAATTTTTTCCTGATATCCACAGTGGGATGAGGATCCCAAGGACTTTTCTGCCTTGCTCCAGGGACCTGCCACAACTAACCCTGCCAAGGCCTTGGGATGATGAGACCCCCCCCCTTCAACATTTCATGATGTCCTTGAAACCCCCTGCCTGGGCCACATCATTTCCTTTCTCTTTGGCACCATTTCTCTCCCAAATGCAGCTTCATGTTGGAAACAACAGGCAGGGTTTGACTGGGATTATTTTGTGCAGCTTTTCAGTTTATCTTGGCTTTTTTCTAAAGCAACAAACCCCGCGTTGATCCCCCCCATCCCCACTGAAACTCAGTGAGCAAAGGATATTTTTATCAGCACTGTCTTGCAATCAGCACACGAAAACAGCTTTTTTTTTTCCTTTAAAGCCACTTCCCTTTTATGTTTTACCTTCTGAAAGAAAAAAAAACCCTCTTTGGCTGAAACACAGGAGCTGTTTGAAGCAGCATCACTTTGTTCAAACCTCGCTCTTCCCGGAAGGTGGCTGTGGCACCTTCCCTGCGCTGCCACGTTCTGTTCTGCAGCCAAAGCTGGCTTGAAAAGGCTCCCATCAAAAAGAGCAGGAAAATAATTTTTAAAAAACCTCCAAAACTAACAAAGAACACCTTTTTTTTCCTCCGTTTTCCTTCAAATTAACGCCGCTTCCATCGGCCTCGCTTGGCTTCAAACGCTTTGCCATGGGAGGCAGCAGTTCCTGGGCTTCACCCTGAGTGGAGAGAGGAGCTGCCCTGCCACGAGCTGGGCACATTTCCAAGGGGGCTTTGCTCACCTTTGGACACCAACCTGTGAGAAATCATTGGATTTTCTCTGATCAATCTGGTTTCCCACCAAAGCAGGCACAAAGGGCTGGAAGTGCAGCTTCTTTGCAAAGCACAGACCTCCAACGTGGATTTATTCCTCTTGTGTTTTTTAAAACATCTCCAAAATGGAGCTTTTCTGTATTCCTGGTTTTCAGCTGTGAAGGAGGGAGTGGGCTTCATCCAGCATCCCAGGTGCAGCAGACACCCCTGGAAGTGTTTTTCCCATCCCTGGAAGTGTCCAAGGATGGAACTTGGAGCAGCCTGGGACAGTGGAAGGTGTCCATGCTCATGGCAAGGGGTGGGGCTGGATGAGATTTGAGGTCCCTTCCATCCCGAACCATTCTGGGATTCCATGATCCCCAGCCTCCAGAAAATTCCCTCTGCAAACACAGCAGCTCTAGCAGCTGATGATGGGATGATGGGGAGGGTTAAGATAAATTTTATCCCCCTCTTTGATGTCTGAGAGACACAAGGAGCAGTCTGAAAGGTGTTTCCACTCCTGAAGTTCATTATTAACCACCTGCACCACTCCAGAGTTGCCTTCCTCCCTGTTTTGGGGTGTCCATCCTGAGCAAACCTCCCAACCACAGCTGCACATCCTGATTTTAACCTGGGCACCATTTCACTGAATAAATCAATTCCTGTGACTTTGTGTCTCCCCTGCCATCCAGCTCAGCTTCCACACCTCCTGCAGGAATTTCCTCCCACTCTGAGGAAGCTTTTCCCACCCCCCCACCCCATGAACCCTCTCTGAGCCCCCCCCAAGCTGCTCAGGACCAAAGGGCAGCCACAGCCCCTCCTGCCTGGGGCTTCTCAATAATTCAACATCTTCTGGTGTTATCAGCCAAGGGCTGCTCCCTCCAGACCTTCAGCTGCTCAGCAGGAGATTTCATGGTTGGGATGGGGCTCACAGGGCCCTTCCTGAGGCTCTGGTGCCTGCTGGGGGAGGTTCCAGAGGGAAGGGGACATCCCCAAGGACACAACACCTTTGGATGAGCAGCACTTGGACGTGTGACAAACCCCAGCCAGAGGAGGGAAAACTCCAACATCTCTTTTGAGTGGAAAGAGACCCAAAAGGTCTCTGGAATCAACCCATGGCTCACATTCCAAGTGATTCCACTGCTCCAAATCCACCATCATCGTGCCCACCACCTCCATCCCTTCCAGACAGGGAGTGCACAAAGAATCCATTTTTCCCCCAAATAAATCCAAATTTTCTATATTCTCTTTGTTCTCAGGATACCATTGCAGCATCTCCTTTGAGTGCAGAGACCCAAAAAGTCTCTGGAATCAGCCCATGGCTCACATTCCAAGTGATTCCACTGCTCCAAATCCACCATCATCATGGACACCACCATCATCGTGCCCACCACCTTCATCCCTTCCAGAGAGGGAGTGCACAAAGAATTAATTTTTCCCCAAACAAATCCAAATTTTCTACATTCACTTTGCTCTCAGGAGACATTTTAGGTCTCAGACAAGCCCTGCACAAAAAGGATGACAGAAGAAAAGGGTCGGTGTTGAGTTATACGTTTTTATTTTCTAATAGGTACAATACTAAAATAAACACAAATTAAAAAAAAGTTTTATTAAAACAAAACTGTACAAAAAAGCAGTTATACTACATTTTAATTACAGAACAGTCTACTGTCCAAAAGGCACTAATCCAGAATAGGAGATACAATGATACAGGACTCATTTGAACTATTTTAATCAATACAATAGAGCACTTGTTTCTCTGTCCATTCACATACAGAAACAAGGACTTTTGCTACAGTCATTACACATTGTTATAAATATGAGCCCTACGTAGAAAGGTGCAGTATCGCTCTCCCCTGGCCATGGGTCAGCTCTGACAAAGACAGGGATTAAATTAAACAAAAAACCCAAAAGGGCACAAGGGGAGAGGTTGATAGTTCATCCTCACAGCAGCTGCTGCCAGGGGAAGGTGTGATGGATATTGACCCTCACCTGCATTTGGGATGGAGGCTGGACCAGTTTCCTCAAGGGGCTGTGGTGGGACTGAAGGTGAAGCTCCATCATCTCCTGCCCCAAGCTTCCCATCAGTGACTCCACTACATCCTGTGCTATCCAGTCTCCTTGGGCCCTTTGTTTCTCTGTGATGGATAAATAACAATTCCCAAGCACACCAAGGGCTCTCAGGTTTCCTTTTCTCCTCCAAGGGAGCCACCAGCACCTTGCAGGTAAAGGCAGTGACTGGGAGAAGAGTTGGGAATGCTCTTCCCAACACTCAGGGCCTTCACTGCAAGGACATCTGGCAAGAACAGATGGATCCCTCTCAAAGCTGCTCCAACCTTCCCAAAGAGCCAAAGAGCCCCAAAGCCACCAGGGGTGCAGGGTGGATGTTCCTGAGGGGGCACAGGGGGAGTTACAACCCATCATCACCTCCCCAGCCCTCCTTCCTGACAGCCAAGCCCCCATCCAGGAGCAGCCAGTGTGGGAACTCAAGGTGCTTCCTCCATCCCCATGGGGTGGGACCAAGGTTCACCCCTGGCACCACCCCAGCACTTTCTTCCTTCCCACCATGAGGAGCAACTTCTCACCATGAGGATCTGCTCATCCTCCCTCCCAACCTATCCAATCCATTTTTTTCCCCCAAAATGTCAGGCTGGGGAGCAGCAGCAGACCATGGAAATGTGTTTAGGGAACAACTACAGAGGAATCAACCAGAACATGAATATTCAACTTCACCACGAAGAGGAGCTGGGAAATGAAACATCTCATCTTTCAGCTGAACGAGCAGCCCTTAAGATCAAGACCAGGGTGGATCTGAAGGGGATGATGATGATGATGATGAGGATGATGATGATGATGAGGGGCATCACCTGACTCGTTCCCTGTGGAGGAAGGAGGTTGGACACACGGCAGGAGAGGGATACTGCACCTTTGGAACAGTGTCATACACATAAGACAAAGACAGGCATCTGGATGTTAACAAAAATAAGTAACAAAGAAATATGATTAAACAAAATCTCTTCTCACATCATCCTATACTACATCCTCCTTCTGCTTAGCAGAAAATTGTACGTACACAAAAATACAAATACACAATTTTGTAGAACAGTCTGATTTTAATATATTTATATATATTTATATTTATATGAGTGGCAGGTTAGTTCATTATATAGAGCTTTTTGCACTTTTGGCTCATATGCAACAAGGCTTTATAAATTCAGCTTTAGCTTTCATTCAGGTTTTATAGCTTCTTGAACATTTGTTTTCACATTTAAAGCAGCATCCAATTTGCAAGAGGAGTTGGTGGTGGCTACAGCAAGGATCAGGTCAAGAGGTTATTTGGGGGCTGGGGGAGGGGAATATACATTCCAGTGTGTGTGAGTGTGAGTGTGAGTGTGAGTGTGCGCTAGTGCTCATGGAGAACGGCCCAGAGGGTGAGCACACCACTCCAGGATCCCATGGCTACCCCTTGAGGTAGGCAGGACTCCTACAACAGCAGATGAGACACAGGCCCAGCCGGGGCAGAGCAGCAGCTGGGGGAGAGGAGGAACGGGCAGGGCAGGGGTGGGACACTGGGGGGACACTGGTGGATCTGGGGACAGTGAAGTGACAGGAGGCAGCTGGTGCCACCCCAGCACAGCCCAGACAGGAGATGCACGGCTGGCACCAGCCACAGGGTGAGACCACAGTGGGACAAAGTCGAGGCACACACAGAATTTGGATGTGAGAACCTCCCCAGCCCTTGCTGGGGTTTTGCTGTTTCTGTGTGGCTCTGGGGTTGTTCCACTGTGCCACACTCACCTACAGCACCCATCTGCTGTCACCAACACCCACTGCAGGGACAATCACTCCTCAGGGAAACCTCACTTCCAAAAGGCATCTCGGAGCAGGGCCAAGGGCTGTGTGTGCCACAGTGGGTTTCCATCAGGAATGTCCTCATTCCCATCAGGACCCCAGCAATGGATTCCCACGGGATCACTGCTTCTACCAACACCCATCCACTCCCCAGAGGCTGAGTTCCTGCCCTTTGCAGGGATGCCCTCACAGCTTTCCTTGCCAACAGTCCCTTCCCACCTCAGATATTGTCAGAGTGAGAACATCTTGTTGCTAATGAAAAAATAAAACATTTACACACAGATTGCTTTCATTTGCTGAACCCTAAAGTGTTACTAAAACTCCTTCATAGTGTTCTGTTACCTCCTCTCACTGCGGTCAGAAGAAGTCCTCCTGTAATTAAATATTTTAAACTATCACTGATACCTCTATTCTTTAAACCCACATAAAATTCCCACCTTTACAAAATTATAACCACCTGCCAATAGCTAGGGTTATTTGGACAACATGTTTAGCAGGTGCCACTATGATAAACCTAGAAATAATTAAGAATATAGGAAGAAACTGCCTTTGGGATTCCAGAGGGGTTCTGGCTGCCCCATCCCTGGAAATGTTCCAGGCCAGGCTGGACGGGGCTTGGAGCTGTGTGTGGGATAGTGGGAGGTGTCCCTGCCCATGGATGGATGATTTTTAAGGTTCTTTCCAACCCAAACCATCCTGTGATTCCAAAGGAGGCGATCACAGAAGCACATCAGCTTTTTCCACCCAGAGATGGATGTTTATCACACAGAGCTCTTTGTATCTGCAATCCAAGAGGCAGTTTCCTACTGAATTCCATCCTCTTTGCCACCCACCCCAGATCAGAGATTGCAAACGTTTGGCTGAAGAATGAGATCCCCCCCAAAAGACTGAGAACCAAGGGGGGCAGCACGAGGAAAGAACAGGGAGTTTTTCCAGCCAAATTCTGCTGGGCTCACTGGAGGGATGTGTGCAGGGATGCAGGGAGGGCTCTTTTCTCAAGAGGGAAATGAGGTCTAATCCTATTCCTCCAGCTCACTCTGGAGTCCTGTTCCTCACTTAGGCACTTTTTAAATCGACATTAAGAAAAAAAACCCTAAAATGAAAGAAGTACTGCACGTATCTCCCACTTCCCGGGCTTCGGGAGGATCATGAAGACCAAGAGGAAGACAGCCAAGGCAATGGGTCAGGAAAATGGTTTTCCCCATGGCCACAGCTGGCTTTGACTCATCACCCTTTGACAGAACTGCTGTGGAACTCAACTGAGTTTAAATATGGGCTTTCAGCCTGTCCCATTGTGCCATCCCATGGGATCTGATTTCCAATGGGACACGGGGCTCTCCAGCCTCAGCAGCAGCACTGGGGGCAGAAATGCTGCCCAGAACCATCCAGAACTCCAGCACAAAATCAGAGAGGCTTTGATGACATTCAGAAAGACACTCCTGGAGCCAACAGCAAGGAAAAAGGGATTTTACTTTTGGGTTTTTACTGGGTGATAGAATGGGGAATCTGTCCCTCCCGAAAGACCAAACAGGGCTCTGACCCCACAGCAACCAAAAACCAGCTTCAGGTCAGCACAAGGCTCAGGATGACACCCAAATTCACACAGAAACCACAAAAAAGGAACAGAAAATTCAATGGGTAACACTGGAAGATGGGAAGCTCAAAATCCAAACTGTTTTCACTGTAATTTTTCATTTGGAAAAGTGACTTCAAGATTTTCCAATGATTTTTCAAGCCGAAACCAACTTATGAATAATAATACTAATAATGATAAGCTACTCTGGCTGCACTGAGGGATCCCTAACCCTGGATAAATGAAGTGTCCAAGGGAAGCAGCAGACTCCTGGGAAAGCTGTGCAAATCCAGGCATCCTGTCCCAAACACCCACATTAAAAACAGGCACACAAAGCAGGAAAATCCACTGCTCCAATGAAGGTTCCAACACAAAGGGCAAGCAAGGCAAAACAAATTGGAACAAAAAAAGGCCAGGCTGGATGGAGCAACCTGGGACAGGGGAAGGTGTCCCTGGCCATGGCAGGGGCAGGAACTGGATGAGCTTTAAGGTTCTTTCCAACCCAAACCATTCCATGATTCTATGAAAAAAAGCATTTCCACCTTGTCCCTCTCCCTGTCTCCAACCCCCTGATTTCACAAGGATTGTGCAAGTGAAGAACCTGCTGTAAACTGGCTGAATTTATGAGCTGATTTTTTTTTTTTTTAACCGGCCAAAGTAGATAAAATTGTTCATATTTATTTAATATATACTTCAAGTAAGTAATGGATACAGCACCATCTAAAAGGCCAAAGGAAAGGGGAATGTCTCCCAGTAAACAAATCTTCCCAGTGAAAAAAGAAGACAGACCAAGTAATAATAATAATAATAAAAAATTATACTTAAAAATTGCTATTTCTGTGATTTTCTAACCATCCAAACTGCAAGGAGGGAAGGGAGAAGGGTCTGAGAGCTGGGAAACCCCAGAGTAGAAAGTTTGGAAGCTTCTGCCCTACGCTGGATTGCTTTTTACAGGGTGGAAACAACATAAATCCCTTTCTTGGAGGCTGCAAGGACAACAGCTTCTGGTCAGAGCACTTCAGAAGAGGCAAACCAGGTAAAATGGGATTACTGGGATGTGAAGGAGTTTGCATGAAAGACAAAAGAAAGAAATTATTTCTATGAGAAGCACTGAAATCTGGGAAAATAATGTGAAAATAATAATTCAGTGCTAAGAATCAACTTCAGAGGGAAGGAAATGGCTCAGAGCAGTTGAGGAGGGCTGAGCTCAGAGTCCACAGGAATTCCTTCCAGGAATGCAGGCTCCATGCAGGAAATAAGGAGACTTCAGTTTAGCAAGAGGGCTTGTGCTGGCTGTGGGATTGTTTGAAGCCCTCTGAAAGTGATATTTGTGGAAATCAGCTGCTGAGGCACTGCAGCCCAATAAAAAGGGTTGTAGTTGATCAAATTCTATTTATGCTGAATTTTTGGGGTAATTTTTATTGTATGGAACTGGAAGTGGGGTTAGAGACATAAGGCACAACGTGTTCTCTGATGGAAAGTTCTTGCTGCAGAGAACCCCTCCAGAACTCAAATCTCTATAAACTATTCAATATTCTCAACAAGTTCTAAAGGTAAAAGACACATTTTATCTCTTTGGAGTCACAGATTTACAATTAAGGCCAGAAGGGACCAGGGTGTCACCTACAAGGAGACCCTGAAGGTCGGGTGGCCTCCCACAATCCTGATGCAAACTCCCTATTTCCATCTACTTCATAAAAAATAATAATTAAAAAAAAAACAAAAAAAAAAAAAAAAAAAAAACAAAAAAAAAAAAAAAAAACCACAAACTTAACCCTAATTGAAAGTGTCTCTCTATTCTGCATCACTCTTTACAAATTTATCACAGATATCCAATGGATTTATAAACATTCCCACATCTCAACAGCATTTATTTTCTCCAAGGCCCTGGAGAAAGAGAACTGAGATTTACAAAGCTCTACAGAAAAAAGATTTGTGTAAGTAAAGAGCTCTGAAGGAAGTAAGTGCTGAATTGAACTGTTTGAATTGTTCCTGTGTGCCAAGGTGGGAATGTTTGGTTAAACTGAGAGGGAACCCTGCAGGGAAATCTTCCAGGGCCTAAAGGGGCTCCAGGAGAGCTGGAGAGGGACTGGGGACAAGGGATGGAGGGACAGGACACAGGGAATGGCTCCCACTGCCAGAGGGCAGGGATGGATGGGATATTGGCAAGGAATCCTTGGCTGGGAAGGTGTGGTTGGGATGAAGTTCCCAGAGCAGCTGTGGCTGCCCCTGGATCCCTGGCAGTGCCCAAGGCCAGGCTGGACAGGGCTTGGAGCAGCCTGGGATGGTGGAAGGTGTCCCTGCCCATGGCAGGGGTGGGATGGGATGGATTTAATGGCCCTTCCCACCCAAACCATTCCAGGATTCTCTGAACTACCTCTGTGAGAAAATGAACACAAGCACAGCTCAAACACAGCACAGCTCCTAAACCACTCCAATTCTCTCACCAACAAAGATCCCAAGGTGTTTCCCCCTTTCAGGGAGCAGTTCCAGATGCTGTGCAACACCCCTGGGCCCCTCCCAGCAACATCCTGAATTCCTTCACCATTCCAAACCCAAACTCATCCCACTCCATCCCATACCCTGGAGGTGGAGATGCTCCTGCTGCTGTTTTCACTCCATAATTTCACCAATTGTTTTCAAGCAGCTTGGATGTGTCAGGGACAGCCTGTTTGGCTTGAAAAGATCTGTCCAAAATGCACAAGGAAAATGGGAAACCTGGTCAGTGAGGTGATATTGGGAATTCCTGGCTCTGGGCAGCTCCTGAAGAGTATTTTCCACCCTGTCCCTACAGCCCTGTCAAAGAGAGACAGCAAAAACTTCATCAGCAGGCAGACTTAAAAAAAAAATTCTATCCAAAGTCAAACGTGCTTTGAGGAATGGAATAAATGCTTAATATTCTTAATGGAATATACTGGATGAGAAATATTAATTAATAATTTACTTTCATTATCTCTTTGCCCTCCTTGAGCGATCTGATGGATAAACTGTGTAAGTAAAATGTATTTTTAAATCTCAAATGATGTCAAATATATCTCAGAAGGCTGAATCCAACCTCTTAATTAAAGAGGTGGGTTATTTAAGCTACATATGCCATCTTGCCATAACATGGAAGACTTTAATTAGTTAAGGAGAAGGGAGAGGAGGACGGGGAAGCTGAATTGAGGCCAGTGACAGCAGCAAGTGAATGTCTAAAAATATATTTTCTAAAACAGAAGTTGTTCCCATTGGTACTGTGAGTGCAATGGGAACTGTGCTCGAAGAACTGAAGTACCCACAGCCACAGGTCTTCTCTGAACTGGGATTCACAAGGATTTCAGTGCAAAGAAGCTAAAAAGTAACTGGAAGATTTAAATAAAAGCCTAAGGAAGTCCCTAAATTCTCTCAAGGATTTTTTGGTGATAGGAAGCTGCTAGTTTTACTAAATTTGACTCAAGAGTCCCTCTAAGCATCTTTACATGCCAACAAAATGTGGAAACCTGCCTGGTAAGGGGAGAACAGCACTATGGAAAAATCTGGTCAAGAAATTTAAGGGCAGAAATGGAGCACAGGCTCTGCAGTGCTCAGTGGGCAACAGATACTCACAAAAACAGATTTAAAAGGCACAGAACACCCCATGGCAGATGCTTTTGGAGACTACAGCAACAGATCAGGGGAAAATGATGATATTTTGGGTCACCACCAGATATCCTGGGTGAATGGCAAGGATGGTGTCCAGCCAGCTCTCCTGTGAGGGGAATTTTGAGATTTTTTTGAAGGAAAAAGGGGAATTAGCTACCATCACTACAGTGTATTAGTTGAGAGAGCAGAGCTGGAGGAGAACACGGCAAGAAGTGCTGATAAGGCTTCCAAACAGGGAATGGGAATTTGGAATGGCACCCAAGAGCCAGGGACATTCCCTGCTCCAAGGAAAACTCAGGATGAGTCCAGTGGAGCTCATGGCTCATCCTCTTCATCTCCTTAAATCCAAAATGAGCCAGAAGAGCTAAACCAGGCCCTGGCAATCTGTCCCCAGGCTGTCACACCACCAAATGTCCTCTTTGTCTCCCGAACTCGCTGGGAGTGACACGCACGTGGAGCAGGAACACAGAATCGGGAGGAGCAGCTTTGCATAGAAACTGAGCTCGGTTCAGTCCCTGCTGTTGTAAGTCACCATTCACCGAGGTCATTATTTAAGTTTACAGAGGAGCTGTGTTCCAAGTGTCACTAATAACACCGGCATTAAAAGAGAATTAGGGGGCGGGAGATCTTCTGTTTTCAATCACAGAAAAGACAGAAATCCTTTTAATCACGGCCATGCCAATCCCCGCAGTTTTAAAGCTGCTAATTACCCGTCAGGGACACCCAGGCATTGAAAAGAGCTGCCATCACTGTGACTGCCATACTCCCATGCATTTATCCTGCCCATCCCAATTACCCTGGCTGCAGCCTGAAAGGATTCAGCACAAGTGTGCTGGGTGTTTTGATCAGCAGAACACACCCGCTGCCATTGAGCACAGAGGGAATAAATGGCAGGGGGAGGCTTCTGCCAAGGCAGCTGAGGGAGAGATGTTCTGCACATACAGAAACATCAAAGGCCCATCACCAGCCCGCTCCAGCTCAATGGTTTCAGTTCATTCCTGCTCGAGCTCTTGGCTGGAGCACTCCAGACCTCCCTGAAAGAATGGGAAAGAGCTCCACGCTGCAGCCATCAAGCCCAGCGGTTCTTTTGCTGCATCAGCCTGATTAAAAGGGACATTTAAAATGTTCTGTGAGTTTTTCCCCCCTGCGTTTCAAATGGCAAATTATTTTCTAGCTCTGTGGCAGTTGGGGCTGCTCCATCCCTGGAAATGTCCAAGGCCATTGGAGCAAGCTGGGATAGTGGAAGGTGTCCCTGTCAATGGCATGGGTGGGACTGGATGCTCTTTAAAATCCCTTCCCACTCAACCCACTCCACAATTCTCTGATATAAACTACAGAACAAACAATTCCAGGCCATTTTTAAGTGACAAAAACCTAAGGCCAAGGATGGCAACAAATTCTTTAGTAAAAAAGTTTAAATTTTTCTCCCTCTGCCTCACTGCTGCCACTGAGATAAAACTTCCATTGGTTTGATTTGATTTACATTTGTTGGACAAAAACCAACATCAAATCACTGTCACCATACTGACAGTCCTCAAAACACCCAACCACGCTCCTCTAGTTGTAACACATTTCTCACAAAGGAAAAAAAAAGATAATTTCAGTGTATTTTAAATTTGGATTTGTAGCTGCCATCTCTAGAATGCCTCTGGTTTTCATGAATGTGCAACGTCTTTAGTCAGACAGTTCAAACCCCATAAATTTGACAGCAGCAAGAGAGGCAGAAATGAAGGTTTTAGGGCTGTACCAAATCCCTTTTGGCCAATAACTGATCCAATATCCTGAGTAAATATCCCAGCTGCTCAAAAGCCCAAAGGGGAATGTTTTAGGTTGAAATATCTTCTCGGGAACTGCAAGGTATTTTTTTGGTCAGGCGATCAACCTTCCCTTCCAAGGAATCACAGTGAAAAATCCACAAAACTCCATTAAAGTAGCCGGGATCAGGATCCAACCCCTGACTGCTGCTACAAACACAGAAAATCCATGGAAGGAACATATATTAAGGTCACTGACATGTAACACAATTTTAAGACCAATCCTGCCAACAAATATTCCTGCCAAAAGCTGCACCAAACCAAAGATTATTGCCTACAAGCTTAAGACTTTGATCAAAATAATATTATTGAGTTAAATAACTTCAAAGAGTGCAAGAGCTACTTGAGTGAGAAAACTCAGATAAAATGAGAGCAAAGTTTTGACAAAACCCCCTAAAATTTGCTGGTAATTACACAATGAGTTTGAAAGAAGCTGATGAGCACTGGGAAGTGGGGGCTGCACCATGATGGAGCTGGAGTGGGAGGAGGAACATTATTTATAAATATTAATTAAAATGAGTAGGGATAAAGCAGAGGAGGGGTTGGAAACCATCCCTAGCTGAACACTCCCAGCTCAGGATTATGGGCAGGGTCTCACAGTGAATTTAGTAATTTGCAAAGGAAAACGTGACTCCAGTTTTGGATTCCAGGTAGGATCATGCACAGGGAACCAACATCCTGCATCAAGGCAGCAATTCTGAGTTTGGAAAATTCTTACACCAATTTTAGTGGTTTTAATTGTATGAAAAATAAAACCTATTTCAGCTACCACACTGCTTTTCCTAGAAGTGGCCAACAGCATAAGGAAAGGGGGATCCAAGTGAGCAAAATATGACTTTTTCCCAATCAAACCCTTTCAGCTCCTAATAATCACCAATTTGTGATTTATTGACCCAAAATGTCTGGCTTATCACAGCAGTCACCAGTGGTCTTGAGTTAATCTCAATTTTTCCTGAAATAGGTTCAGCTATGTGGAGTTTCTCACTTGCACTCACAGCAGCAAGACAAAGATAAATCCTCACAAATGAAGGCAAAAACTGATCTACAAATCACAAATGTTACAAAAACATGAAAAAACTTACCAGTCTGACGTTAGGTAATGAAACAAACAGAATAAGTCAAATATCCCTGAAGAACTGTGTAAACAGAGCAAATAATTAATGAAATCTCTAACTTATGGCTTGATTGGAGCCTGGAGCCAGACCCTGCAAATAAAGCTCCCCTCTATTAGTAAACTAGAAAAGATAATTTTTATGAACAGCAAAACGGAAAAAAACCTCAACAAATTACCAGGATTTCTTTAAACAAGTCAATATGTACAAATCAGAACTAGGGAACACCTCAGCCTGAGCAGGTCGGCACAGGATCAGAGAATAATTTAGGTCAGAAGAGACCTCTGGAGATCTCTAATCCAACCCTGTCCAGTTGAATTTTGAGTATCCCCAAGGATGGGAATTTCACTGACTTTCTGGACCATTTCTAGCACTGAGCATGAAAATACTTCTATTTATACTCATCTGGGATTTTCCTTCATGCAGCTTTAGCCCTCTGCCCCTCAGGGTTTTGCTGGGCACCTCTGAAAAGAGCCTGGCTCTGCCTTCTCTGGAATCACAGAATATCCTGAGTTGGAAGGGACCCACACGGATCATCAAGGTCCAACTCCTGATCCTGCACTAGGTAAAACTAATTTATTAAGACAGTTAAAACCCAGAGCCAGCCTGGACAACCCCAGCTCCTGCAATCTCCCACTATGTGACATGTGCTCCAACCCTCCCATCTGCCCCCTCCTGCCCATGCCATGGCCCCACAAATGATGGACAGAGGGGTCCAAACCCTTTCCATGACCTCCTGAAGGCTCTTAATGAGATCCCTTAATTGCTGCAAGGGTGCACTGCAGACTCACATCCAGCACAGGATTTCACTGTAACCACATGTGTCTCTGCAGAGTATTCAACAGAAAACAAATCTGCTGATTTTTATCAACTCATAAGGCTTTTGTAAATGTTTGGATCTCATACTTCAGGAAAAAGGGTGGGGGAACTAAAAAAATACCCAACACCAAAACAATCCAGAAAAGAAGTGGAGGTAGAAATTGTTGTTTTAAGAAGACGGTCAAGAGACAACAACTCAAGTAAAAGGACTTTATGAGGGACAAAATATCAGCCAGAACTCACTCTACGAAGGTAAAAGCAATCTGTGACCATCACAGATGAGGAGCTTCTTAAATTAACTTCTTCTCTGTTCACAGAACAAAAAGGTAGCTCGGATCTGCCACCAGAGCCACTTCAACGAAACAAACTGCAGTGACTCCAGCCTGGCTACAACAAACTGCCACTCCACTGCACTGCTACCCAAATGAGGCTTCATTTCCAAGGCAGCCCACAGGCAGAACGACAAAGACAACTCCCATATTGTGGGAAAAGCCCCAAAAGAAAGAATTACAGGATTCCTGAATTCCAGGACACAGCCTCCACTGATTCTTTCACTTACTCCAGATCACATTCGCTCGCCTCGGTACCATCAGCACCTGTCCCATTACAGACAATTCACCTCAAACCAAAAAGGATTGACTAGCTGCAAATGAACTTCCAGAATGAAGGGAACAACCTGCCAGGAGCACCCTGGGGACAGCTGAGGTGCCACTTGTTCCTCTGAGGCGCCACTTGTTCCTTGTACCTCCTGATACCCAAGGAGAAGCCGGAACACACACACCTCAAACACCGACCCCATGGAACCAAGGGGCTGATTCCTCAAAAATTTGACATTTTCCCTAGTAAGATGACAATGTGGGAAAGTAAAAAACTGGGTGTTTACAGCCCAGGAAGATCTGCCAATCTCCAGTTGCTCACAAGGGGCTTTTTACCTGTTTAACCTTCAGAGAAGATGCTGTGTGGGATGTCAGCAGCTTCCTGACAGTGACAAACAGAATTAAGACCAGATTATTCTACATTAGATGGTACAGACACACAATTTCAATGGTGTTACTTTGATCCTGCATCACATGAACCTATAATCAGGATACAGAAGTTATAATGCTATTTTTATTCTTCCCTATTGCTTTAAAAAGGCAAAGCCTCAAACAATGCCTTTTTTTTTACAGATACTATAGTAAGCAATAAGCAATATTTCTTTTAAAATTGCAGCTGTCCAACAGTTTGAGTCTGTTCTTTTTAAAATGAAACAGCCAGAACAAATGGTGGTGGCAAGCCCAACGTAAAGAGGTCATCGATTATTAAAATCTCCTTACTATAAATCGTGGATGTTGCTTGTCAGCTCAGTGTGTGACTGTGGAATGAATAAGTAGGTAAAATTCCACTAAGGCTCGAGTTTGCTCGATCATTCTGCTGTGCAAAAATAGAAATAAAAGCTCTCCCCATCCTTTCACTCCTAAGTACCAAAACATTCATACAGGCAGTAAGAAAATAACTGCAGTGGTGCAATGGTCACTGATCCAAGTCCTGCCTTTCCTGAGTCCGCCCTGATGCTACTCATGAATTTGCCTACTCGAGAAATGCAATAAAACAGGAAAAAAAGACGGCTTCATTCTGCTCCAGTGATCTGTATCTAAGGAAAGCACATAAATTCTCCAATGAAATCCATAAGTGGAAGTCGAGGCCAAGCCCTACCTATAGATCTTCCAAGGGACACAGAGGTGGCACGGCGGTGCCCTCTGAGAGCACAGGATCTCCTCAGCACGTGGGAAAGCAGTTTGCTCCACATGGACAGAGGAAAAGCTGAGCTGGAGGGCTCAGCCTGGCTCAAAACCTGCTGAGGAGCCACACTGGAGCCATCACGAACCTCTCTGAGGGTTAAGAGGGAGGAAGGGATGAGAACAAGGCGAGAAACAGGAATTTCCCCTTGCTCCACCTCCAAAGTGGAGGGGAGCAAAGGGAAACCCATCCTTGAGCTGTTTTCCCCTCTTTAGGCTATCCCCACACAAACTGGGAAGATAAAGAGGAACGTGGAGGGAAATGCTATGCAAACTTTTCTGTATGTGTCTCCATACAAAAATTTCCGTAGGTTTTGAATTTGTTCTCTGTTAATGTAACACAGCCCTGCCCGTCTCTAACGCTTCTCGTGCTGTTTCCATCCAAACGTTTCCTCTTACCGGCAGCAACATATCATTTTATCAGGATGCCAGGAGATCATTTCCACACAATGCTAGCAGATGTAATTTTCTTAGATGCACACACAGTTCATCATTTAGATACTAGATGACAAGGTGATTGCAGGGTGACTCTGTAATGCAAGTTCGCTGTTTGGTATTTGGAATTCTCAAATGATAAAAAAAAGACTTATCAAATATAAATATCTTTAAGAAAAAAGTAACAAAAGTGCTACATATGATCAAGGAAAACAATTCCATTAGTTCCTGCTACTTAGAGTAGGTTTGCTTTACAAATATTACCACATCCATTATCAGTATGGCTTCCAATTATTAATTAAATTGCTCGTAGCAGTATAGCTTTCTCACACCTTAACAAAGACAGAGTAAAGAGAACACAAAACATTCACACCCCATTTCTCAGGTAAGAGATCCTCCTGCCTTCAAACAAACAAAAGAAGTTCGTATTTAGGAGAATAATTATGCTCTGATGGTTATCTAGCAAAGGTCAGATGTCGAATTCTCCAGAAACCTTTCAGGCTAGTCAGGACGTAGGCATTACTTACACAGGCATGTAAAAATCCACTCACCCATTTCAGGACCTTAACAACCTTCCTGGAAAACATTGCTTTCAAAAGTGGCAAAGTGGAGAGGGGAGCAGAGCGGGGACAGAAAAGGTGAGAGAGGAGGAATTAAAGGTGAAATTGTTAATGACAGATGGCTAAGAGTCTAGACCTCTTCTGAGCAGGCACTGCCAGCCATGCCAAGAACGAGCAGTGGTTCTGAGAAGTGGACTTGTTGTCCATTTAGACATTCAGCTCATTTTTCACTTGATCCCAGGCTGGGCTTCAACCACAGTCGCAGAGGCAGAAGGCAGCACTTCTCCACTAAGCCACGCAGCTTGTGAGAGCAGAGGATGTCTGTGCTGAACATGTGAGCATCAACTGAAATGTGGGGATGTGTTTCCAATGGACATTCTCGGCACAGCACCCGAAAAGTAAACGGAGTCACTGTATGACCAGTGAGGCACGGCTTATTGCAGCTGGAAATCATTTATTCCCATGCTGGAGTGGGGTTTCTAAGTGTTCTTTTTACTCTCTGTTGATACTCCCAGTCTGGTGTCCATCGACCCTGTGCCACTACCTCAGCTTGCATCCTTTCAGTCTCAGGGCAGGGAAAGCGTACGGACTATCGGTTTCAACACCATCTCTAAGGTTATCCAAGATTTTAAGTGTAGCCTAAAGACTTGTTATTGAGGGCTGTCTAAAATACCTGGAAGCACTTTGAATGCTAAGACAGAGCAGCAAGATTTTTTTTTCTCTTTTTTTTTTCTTTTTTTTTCTTTTTTTTTTTTTTTTTTAATTTTACCTTTCTAGCCACTGGGGGCCGGGAGAGGGAGGTTGGTTGGTTGATTGATTATTTATTGGGAATTAATACTGAGAGAGTATATGCAAAGGCTGAGGGCACCATGCCATCTTCACAGAACAAGACCCTAACAGCTAACTGACGTACAAGAAACTGCAAAGTTATACTGTAAGAACACATATTAAGGACTGAGGAAAGTCTGCTAAGGTGCTACGTCTAAAACTAAGTTACTTCTTGCTTTGACCCTCCCCTCTCTTGGCATCAGTCGTCGTCCAGAGCCTCTGTCTTGATCTCGTTGGCTCCTTGCCGGGCCAGCGCCAGGATGGTGTGGTTGACTGCTGCCATCTCCACTGCTAAGGAAATGGGGTCTTGGTGGTCACTATGGCTAGTGCTGTCATCCTGGGAACCATGTGGGAAGGAGCAGAGAGAAGCAGGGTTATTCCACGAGTCCAAAAAAACACAGCAGAGAAAAAAAAAAATGCGCCGAGTGATTGTGGGGGGACAGAGCGGGGTCATAACGTGGGTTTAGGACTGGTTTACAACTGATTTAGGACTGGTTTACAACTGGTTTAGGACCGGTTTACAACTGGTTTAGGACTGGTTTACAACTGGTTTAGGACTGGTTTCCCTCACTGTGCAGACAAAGGTAAACCAGGCAGGGAGTGGGGGACCCAGCTCTGGAGGAAAATATTGAATTATAAAGACACAACAAGTGATACACAAGGTTAAATCAGGGAAGTAAATTAAGACAGGAATCACTGGGCATGGCACAGGTACATGCTTATAGGTGGAATATACAGTTCTGGTCATCCCTGGTCATGGCAGGGGGTGGAATGAGATGAACTTTAAGGTCCCTTCCACCCCAAACCATTCTGTGGGTTCTCTGATTCTGTTTAATGCCACAACAGAAAAAGAAAAGGCAGAGAAAAGAAAAATCCCAAGGGAAGAAGTTTCCTCATGAGAAAAAGCTAAACAGAGTCAAGTTCCTCCAGTTTGGGGAAGAAATGGCTGATGGTTGATATGATAAATGTTTATTACAAATAATTGGAAAATAAGAGGACAATTGTCCTTGGTTTTTTATGATTTAATAATCAAAGACACTGGCTGGAATGATAATGTGATCCAAGGCAGCAGTGGGAAGCACTGCTCACTTAGCACAGCTCAGTTCAGGATTCACTGATTTTTACATCAGACAAAAGTAAAAATGGCTTTAAAAGGTGTATGTTTGACAAATCCAGGGGAAATCAGTCTGCTAGAAATTATGGAAACTCAGGAAACCTCTTAAAACTACTGACTTCCAGAAGCTGGAAGCTACTAGAATGAAATAATTCTATATACATTAGAAAAGTATTTTCTGTAACTGTTACTATTGACCAAAACCATGACACAAACTGAGCCTAAGCCTTGGTCCTAGTCAGCATCCTGTGAAAACACTGAATTCACACAGATATAGGGGAAAAGATGCTGGAAAACTCTTCCAATGCTAAGAAAACCAGTGACTGAAGGGGACTGGAACCACCATAAATCAAATAGGGAATTTTGGGAAAAATCATGGTGCTTTCTCCTCTTTAAAACAGGGACTAATAATTATCCCCCTGTGATCTTGGATTTTTAAATTATTACCATTTACAGAAAGGAAATGATAAACATTTATCAGTCTCCCAACAGCCTTCAAGTGATGAAATTGTGATTTAAAATTTAAAATGTGCATAGACTATTTTTAAATTAAGATGATGGGTGGCAAAAGTTGAGGAGGACAAAAAAAAGTCAGGATTTGGTAAAATCCTGAGATTATTTAGAAGGATTCATTCACTTATAACAAGGGTCTGGTAAATTTTAGGGCTTCTCAGAAATCTTTGTCATGGTACAAATACAGAGCCCTAAAATCTGGGGTTTAGGCCCTTTGTTAGTATTCAGATGAACTTTGTGTTTTAAAGTTTATTAGAGTTTAAGCGTATCTGTGGAAAACAGAATTTCTGGGTTTAACAGCTACGGGATGTTGAATGGTCATCAGGAGAACTTGCCATTTAATCTGCTTTGCTGCTGATGACTAATTACACCTCATAGAGGAGCCCAGATTACTGAGAAATGTCATTTCTAAGGCCTCTAAACAAAGATCTTTAAATTTTAATAACCCATTTATTTCTCTTTCCAAAGTATCCTGGTTAATGCACAGAAGAAAAACATAGTTCAGGAGTCTACATCACGCTCCACCTCAGTATTCCAGTCCTGTCTGTCTGACAGGGAATTTTCTGGGCTTGGCAGTGGTTTCTAAATATTTTATGGCAGTAACAAAGCAGCTTCTCATCACTGAGAGCCAGAAAAGTTGATCCCACCAAATTTGCTGGTGCTGACCTATAAAAAGGGTCTCAATCCCCACCAGGAGCAGAGCAGCTGGGGATGCCAGCTCTGCCAGGGATCTGCTGCACTGGGCCAGAGCCAAGTGTGCCAGGGACTCATTCCAGGACACTCAGCTGCTGTTCCACTCCACCAGCAGCATTTGCAGAGGGAGAACTCTCAGATTCTCCCAAAAAAGGCAGGGAAAAGTGATCCAGCCCAGCTGTGGGGTAGCACAGAAATATCTCCTCTAAAAAGCAGGAGTGAACTGGTTGAGTCACTGGTGCCAAACACACACAACCATGGGGGTTTGGTTGGAGCTGGTTTCCCAACACTGGAAAACCAACCAAATTTCCCAATACTGGGAAAATTGGGAAGGGGATTCAAACCTGTCAGGAAGGTGTGTGAGGAAGGGTCACCAACTTTAGGGTAGATGAGGGCTCAGAGTGTGGGAAGGGGTATTCTTTTGCTAAGAGGATTTAAAAAAGAAGTTGCTGTCAAGGGTTAAAAATAACCAAGAGAAAGAGAGAACAGGCAAGAATTAAAATGCAAAAGCAAACAAACAAAAAAAAAAAAAAGACAGATAATATGTAAAGAATCCAAATAGTGGCACACTCTTACAGAACAATATGGAATGGGCCAATTAAAGGTCAAAGCTTAGCAAATCAAATCCTTTCCCCCCAGCCTTCACCCTTTGTCTGCCAGTGTCTGAGGGGTGATCCTGAGAAGCTCCTGAAAGAACAAAGAGGGAGCTCAGGAACTTACAGGAGGGTGCTGGGTGCTCAGAATCCAGCTGGGAAAGGGTGGCACAAGGAATTCTGAAGGGTCCTGGGTAGGGCTCCCTCCTGCTCATGTCTGGGGCTGGGTCAGCAGCTCACAGCAGGGATGGCCCTGGCTAGAACAGGGCCCTTCATGCAGAAAGAAATCAGAGGTGCAGGAGGTACCCAGTTTTTCAGTGATAACTGCAGGTGCCTGACACACAGGACTGTGAAAGACCTGTCCATCCCTTCCTGAGGGAGGGCAACTCGGAGTGACAGGGAAGGAGAGCGTGTGTATGGCAGGGCTCTGGCTGAGGTGAGGCTCTCCTCAGACACTGTGTGTGGTGTGAGGAGTGTAACTTGCTTGTTTGGAGCAGATCCTCCTGTCTTCTTCTACCTTCTCTGCTTCTCTGCCTCCCTCGGAACACCGTCCCTCCTCCTCCCCGTTGCGTACTTGCCAAGTGTCCTGTTGTGAGGCAACAAATCCACGTGGGTCAATACTGGGTATTCTCACCCTCTCCCCATCACAATGGCACAAAAGCCAAACAAAACAGGATTTTCAAGAAGCAAAAGGGCCTTTTTGAGGTGTTTGAGTTCTCCCTTTTCGGCCACCAGGCTCCAGTGCTCACCTGCTCTGAGTAGTCGTTGCCGTCCACGTCGTCGCTGTTGGAGTGACCTCCTGGACTCTGTACATCTATTCCATGGCTCTCCAGGATTGCTGCTTCTTCGAAAAAAGCAAATGGATCCCTCATTTATCTGATGCATTGGAGAAGTTAAAGTAACTCAGGGGTTTTTTTTCCCTTTTTCAGGAAGTTAGAATAACTGGAGGAACAGGGTTAGTACTTAGCACCTTTCTCTTCACTCTCCAATACTGGGGAATATAGCACAGGTACAAACACTGGTTTGCCTGAAATCCTTCCCTGCCAACTACCAGACCTGTCTGGGAGTAAAAATCCCTGTATTCCAGCCAGTCCTAACAGAAATCAGTGTCATTTCTGAGGTATTGGGGTGACAAAGGCATTCCCTGTAAATCTTCCCCCATAGTTTGGACTGGCAGGACTCAAGGGGGTGAGGAATGTCTGAAAATAGATGGGAGAAATTTCTGAAAGCACTTCAGGGATTTGAAAACACAAAATATTCCAGCAGGATCCATATATCTAAAGCTCTTCTTGATTCTGTCTGATCTCTTTTAAAACATCCTCTCCACACACTAAGTTTGCTTTATTTCCCCATTCCTTTGAGAAGCCATTTTTACTTGTAGAAAAATAAATTTAGTTAAACTTAAGTGACATTTTAAATGTTGTAATAAGAGCTTTTTTCTTATTCAGAAATAAGGCAAAATAGTGGAACATTTAAAATAATTAAAAATACTGGAAATATGCAGATATGGATGTCTCTTCACCCATGTGTCACTAAAGTAATTCTGCATAATATCTAAGTAAGGGCATCAAACTTTTTATGAATGGCAGGAGTTCGTTGAATCCACAAAACAATAAATCACTGAGGTGTCTTACTCTCCTTACAATATCTTATCCACACCAGACTCCTTCCTACAAGTTCAGAGTCACTTTTGATTTCCCCACAATCAGCTAAGAATTCAAAGGGTTAACTCTGAAGTGACTTTTGTTTTTTCCTGATCATCAACAAAAAATGTGGCTTTTTTCCAGCCACTTGTCCCTGGGCAGAACCTTGGAAAGCTGTCAGGGGCAGAGGTATAACCAGGATAAAAACCACACAAAGTTTGTGAACCTGCCAACATCTTTATCTCCTTTATTTAATATTTTGAGATTTCGTTTCAGATTTGAGTTTGGATACTCAAAGGAGGGAAATGCAACTCTCCTTCCACCTATAAAATTCTCACTTTGCTTTTTAAAGCTGATCTTCCAGTAAAACTTTGTAACTGCATCACTTTTTCCTGCACTGATGACAGAATTCTACAAATTACACGTATTTCACAAAAAAAATCTGGAACAGCAAGTGACTCATTTTCATAATTCCTCCACATTTCTCCCTATGCTGTCAGCACCTCTGGTGTTTTCACTAATTTATTCTTACGTAATTGCCACCTCTCCTGAGCAAACCCCAAGCCCTGCAGGCAGGCTCTGTGATACATTACCAATATTGGCTCTTCTCTTGATCTCCTTCCTCCTGTTGGCAAACCAGTTGTACACTTTGAGGGAGGTAACTCGCTCCAAATCCGACAACTTTTTTCCTAGGAAAGCAACAGGAGGGAAAAATAATAGTTCAGTCGTGTTAAAATAATATTTCAGTGGTGTTACTCACTGGGTTCCAGAGAAGCTGTGGCTGCCACATCCCTGGGAAGTGTCCAAGAACAGGTTGGACAAGGCTTGGAGCAACCTGGGATAGTGGAGGTGTCCCTGTCCCTGTTCTGGGATTGGAATTTTAGATGAGCTTTGGGGTCCCTGCTTGCCCAAACGAGTCTGGGATTCTATGGGATAAACCCCTGAAACACAAACAGCACTGGCAAGTTATTATAACTGAGAAAAACGTGAACTTTATGTGGATGACATTCCAGTGTCCAGGTGCTGTGATCCTAACTGCCAATTATCCTCTTTTCTTCTGTTTTTTTAAAATCTGAATTACAGGAGTTTCTCTGCAGCTTTAACCAACTCAATCCAGAGCCATGGGAGAATGAAGGGCTGCTTTTCCAGTTTGAGCACAAAACTGAGATTCAAAAACTGAAATTCCTGCCACAAACCCCATCCCTGGGGCTCCTTCTCTTACTACGAGTCATAAGGGTACAGTTGACTGTTTTACACAACAGCAAAATGAATGAAGAGGTTTTGTGCCACCCTTGCAATCTGCTTTCCTTTCTCTCAGCACCCATCAAACCCTCCCAGCTGTACCAGGACACTTGGGATCTTTTGGGAGAACGGGGGTGGATACTGGAAACTGGATTTTTACATTTAAACCAACAAAAAATTCCTAAAAAACCAGAAGGCAGTTATAGGAAACTATGCCTTTATCTGGTCATCAGCATAAATAAGGGAAGACTGGAGGGATTCAGTATTCCAAGGACATCCTGGAAACCTCTTCAGTTGCTCTTGACCCTATATAAAATATACCCCACATCTGCATCCTCAGACCTCTGCAGGCTACACAGGGTTGAGCCCCCCCTGCTTCTGACTCCTTTCCAAAGTTTATTTATTCAGCATACAAAACACCCATGTAATTGCAGCAATCTGCACACTTAAATAAGTTAGGAGAGAGATGAGACAAGTGAAAGAAAGAAAACTCTGGAAATTGATAGCTTGGCTGCTGCCTAATGCTTTGCATCAGCAGCACTGGCAGTATTTTACTGCTCCCTGTCATGGCCTTGCAGCACTTTGTTCCAAGTTGCTCCACAAACCAGCAGCACAGCCAGGAATCAAATCCTCAGCTCTCTGGTCCTCTTACCTAATGGATTTTTCAGGGAAAATTTCAGCAGGTATTAGGGGAAAAGTACTTTGCCATGAGAGTGCTCAACATTGTGGAACAGCGGCCTGGAGAGGGAAAAATCTCTGGTTTTGGAGATACTGAAACTGAACAATCCCATCAGATGAACTCCAGAGGTCACTTCCATTCAAACCTGTCTGACCCTAAGCTATCCTGTGACAGTCCCAGCTCTCCACTACTCCCTGAAAGGATAAAAAGGTGGGGATCCATCTTTTCTCCCAGGGAACAGGGACAGGACGAGAGGAAATGTCCCTCAATGACCTCAAGCTGCACCAAGGATGCTCAGGTTGGATATTGGGAGTAATTCCTGCCTGGAAAGGGCTGTCCAGCCCTGGCACAGCTGCCCAGAGCAGTGCTGGAGTCCCCATCCCTGCAGGGATTTAAAATTCCTGTGGCACTTGAGGACACAGATCAGTGGTGGCCTTGGTTGGACTCAATGATCCCAGAGGCTTTTCCATCCTAAATAATTTTGTGATTCCATGTGCATGACTCACACTTTAGTTGCCTTCTCATTAATTTTTATTCTGGTTGTAAGAAATCTAAAAATATCCAAAACACTAGTTCTGAAATCTATGTAAATGTTTGGTTAGCAAAACTAAGCAAAGGCAGGTGCATCCACTAACACTACACTGAATATTCATGCTCCTCTCCTAAGTATAATTTCTCCAGAAACAGGGAAAATGCAACTTGTTGACCTAAAGATAAGGTCCTGCATTCACACCCAGGTTCTAATCTGAGATCCATGTCTGGAAGCTGCAAAATATTGAAAAACAGGAGAACTGAGTTCCTTCTCCTCCAAAAACCTGAATTATCAAAGGTTGATGACCTTGGAGGTCTTTTCCAACCCAAATAATTCTGTGATTCTGCAAACATCAGTCTCAGAACTGAAGATGCTGAAACCTCTTTGTTTTTGGGAAGGACCCCCCAGCAGCTCCTCACCTGGTTTTTGTATAACTGCATTACAGGCGTTGGCAATTTCTTCTCTCTTTGCCTCGTCGGGATATTGATTCTCATTGAAGTAACTGCAAAAGGGGAAAAAAAAATCATTTTTTTCTTAAGAAATCAGAGCATGAAGGTTCCAAAGCAGCTCCACTAAAAGGTGTCAGCTGCTCATTAATGCATCATTCCTCCAAAGGTACCACAGTGAATTTTATGGTAAAGTAACATCAGCCTGCACTTATGTCCACATGGAATGAAGGAAACTTCCCAAATCCCTCAGATAAATGAGTATTATCTCAGAATTTGGAATATTGCACTAGGACACCCAAAAATGTAGGCAATTCCATGGGTATCAGAGTTAAGACTGTCAAGTGAAGCATCATTTCCAAGACACCACAGGCCTTTGACTTTACTATAATTTATTTATTATTTATCCACTGACACACCCTCATCTCAGGCACAATGTTTAGCACTTATTTTGATATATTTGTTAATATATACACATCCATACATACTTTTAATATCTGTACTATGCAAAACCCCACAAATACTGCAGAGATAGACGTGGTGTGGAGATGCTATGAAATTACACAGGATGATTTCTACAATCAGATTGGTTTTTTAAAAACACAATTCAAAATTCTTCAATCTTCCTCAGAACGACACATTGAGTACAGCACGTTTCTAACACTATTTTTTCTGGAATAATTGTGATTTTATTGTACTTTATATGCAGTAAACATCCTATAAAAGTTAAAACTGTTTCCTCTTTTACCTCATTGAACCATTCTGCAAATTTTAATGAACTGATTTACATTCCACAGAGCTTATCAGATCTGCATTAAAACCAACAAAAAGTCCTGTTTTCTTCAATGGACTCTGCTAATCACACCACAAGCAGGGACTACCACTGTTTTTTTCTGTAGATTATCTATAATATATAATCCTAGGATTTCTTTTATCAACTTTGATCAGCAGCAGGCCTGGCTGTTGGACAGCTGCTCTGGATTTGAAAAGAAGATATTTATTTCCTTAACTATAGATCATTTGGTAATAGGAGATTCAGGCATATTGAGGCAATTATTATTTTCCATTATTCATCCAGGGGATTGGCCCCAGTTACTTTCTATGGAAATCCAGATTCTGTTCCATACAGGAACTGTTTCTGTCCAAACTTTGAACATTCAGGTTGAATTTTAGGTGCCACTACCTCATCCCCCTGCTCACAGAGTCATTTACAGTCACAGCTATGCCCAAAATTGGGTCCTATTTCAAAGCTGCTGCTCAGTCAGTAGGAGAAATCTCACATGAGCTCAGAGAGTTGCACCATTCGTGTATTTCCAGGTGATCTCCTAGGAGAGAGCAAATGGAACCACAGGAATAGCTCAATCTTCCCCAAATGAAGGGCAGCTCTGCCTTAAATTTTAGTTCAAGTGTTGGAAAAGTTTGGAATTTGTGAAATTAGAGCAAACTAATTGCTGGAATTAAGGTGACTGAAGAATCAAAGGAGGAGTTCCCTGACACAGGATTGGTGGTTTTGCTCAGCTTTATGAGAATTTAGAATGAACATCAGGCCCTCTGGACATGGTAATTTTTCAAGTGTATTCTTCCATCTTCCATGTCTATCTCCTTTGTGTGATTCCAGCCTTTGAAGTGATGTGTGTGTCCACCTCAACCTGTAAATTTCTCTTCAAAGGAAACTCAGGCTGAATTTTAGGTGCCACTACCTCATCCCCCTGCTCACAGAGTCATTTACAGTCACAGCTATGCCCAAAATTGGGTCCTATTTCAAAGCTGCTGCTCAGTCAGTAGGAGAAATCTCACATGAGCTCAGAGAGTTGCACCATTCGTGTACTTCCAGGTGATCTCCTAGGAGAGAGCAAATGGAACCACAGGAATAGCTCAATCTTCCCCAAATGAAGGGCAGCTCTGCCTTAAACTTCAGTTCAAGTGTTGGAAAAGTTGGGAGTTTGTCAGCCACTATTAGAGCAAACTAATTGCTGGAATTAAGGTGACTGAAGAATCAAAGGAGGGGTTCCCTGACACAGGATTGGTGTCTTTGTTCAGCTTTATGAGAATTTAGAATGAACATCAGGCCCTCTGGACATGGTAATTTTTACAGTTTATTCTCCCCTCTTCCATGTCTATCCCCTTTGTGTGATTCCAGCCTTTGAAGTGATGTGTGTGTCCATCTCAACCTGCAAATTTCTGTTCAAAGGGGCATTTTTAGGTAATGGAGAGCTTGGAAAGCAGAGCAGAAAATGCTTTTTCCAGTAGTTAGTGCTGGAAGCAGAAGCTCAGGATCCCAGTTCAGCAGCCCCATGACAATATTTCAGCTCTCCCACCTACAGAGCACTGTCCTCTGCCCAGAGCCAGGAATCATTTCCTCTTCTGAGCACCCTGAGATAAAGGAACATCAAGAGACCACAGCTGAAAAATGCTGTTCTGTTATTTACATGAACATATTGCCTGCCCTGGAGTCCTGAACAGCACCACATGCACAAAAAAAACCAAACAACATTCATGGAAGAAATTACAAAATACATAAAATTATCAATCAGGGTGACCTTGAAGTGCCCATTCTTGTTAATTCACGAAACTGAGACACTAATTAAAGCAGCAAAGACAACAACAGAGCCACCAGTGACTCTTTTCTTGTCACCTAACTCAACACTGTCCCTTTCCCAAGACACAGCCAGGCCTTTGCTGCCTCCAACAAATAAAAATATTTTCTACCAACAACAAAACTTCAGCCCATGCTTACCTTTCTCTGGGATAACAGGAAATCTCCCTGTGATGGAGCAAACTTCCAGAACTGGACAAGGAATGAGACATCTCTTCTAGCAAATGAGGGAGTTTTGTGTATTCCAATAATTTCTGTGATTCAGAAACTGCTAAAGTAGTAATTCTTATCTCTAAACATTTTACAACTAAGTTATAAATAATTAATTTGCCTGACATTTCTCATCAGTCTGAAACATTTCCTTTAAATTCAAACAGGAATTTCTGATCTTTTCATGTAAAATGTCTAAAAATTTCTACAAGAAAACTGATTCTCACTAGAAAATGTGAAATTCTTCTCACCCTAAATCTCAATTTATGAAAAAGCATCAAAAATCTCAGTGAGCTGTCACACAGCTGTCCTGGTCCTTTTTGTGGGGATCCTGAAGCCAAGTGGGTACCAGCTGGAAGGGGAACTAGTGGAGCAGTTAAAACTCTGTTTCTGTATCTGACAGTAATTTTAGAACCTGCCTCTCCTCCCCCTGCTGGGCTATTCCTTTTCCTCATTAATGATGGCACTTCTCCTCCCACACCTTCATAAACTTGGCCAGCCCTCAACTTTGTGCTCCCCAAAACTGAATCTTCTCCTCAGCACTCAATCCCAGAATGGTGTGGGGTGGGAGGGACCTTAAAGATAATTCAGTTCCAACATCCTGCCACGGGCAGGGACACCTGACACCACCCCAGGTTGCTCCAACCCAATCTCGGACACGTCCAAGGACCCAGGGGCAGCCACAGCTTCTCTGGGCAACCTGTGCCAGAGTCTTACACCTTGGAAAGAATTTCTCCCCAAAATCCAACCTAAATCTACTCTCCTTCAGCTTAAAGCCATTCTTGAGGCCATTCTATTCCTCTCCATGACCACATTGTGCTTTTAGTGGCAAACTGCTTTATCAGAGCTCATACCCTGAAAGGAAAAGGTCTCACAGCTCCAGGAAACCCAAAATATACAACCCTAATTGCTGATTTTCCTCCTCAGCATCCAAATCTTCTGTGCATAAACTCTACCAACACATCACATTTCATCCCCATCCCAACATGGTCTTGTGCCAAAGCACAACATTTTAAACCTCCCACCATGTGGCACTTGAGGACCTGGTTTAGGCACAAATGCTGGTTGATGGCTGGACTTGATGATCTTGAAGGTCTTTTTCACCCCTAATGACTCTATGGTTATATGATTCCATGATTCCTGAGAAGCAGATGAGAATAATTAAGTTTTCAAGATAAGAAAGCCATGGAAAAAAATTCAAGACTTTATCACTGACTGTTTTGTCTGCTCATGTAGAAGTTGTGAAAACACTGTGATTTTTTTTGGACTACAGTTCTTCTTGCAGTAAATTAATTATTCTGCCTCTAGTTCTGTTTCTTATCAGCCAGGTACACAGGGAAAGAATGCAAGATGTCTGAAATTCCCTTCACAACCACAAACCTGTTCACAGTCTGAAAAGTTTTTGAAAGCTACAGATGAAAAATATGAAGCCATATGAACTTAAAAGGCAGGAAAAAAAAAAAGAAAAGGAGCAGGCACAAGTAACTCCTGCAAAGGCACACTGCTTTCTAGACAAAGGGCAGCTGTCAGCTGAATACCTTCCATGAAGAAACCAAATGATCTCTTTTGTAGAAAATGACAGTGGAGGATTAAAATGAAAAGTGGCCAAATAATTTACATGAGATGAGAATCCATATGATGGTAAAGAATGTAGATATCCTTGAAGCCGTTTCATTTCAATAACACTGAAGCCTAGAAAAATTGCAGATTCAGAGAAACCCTCTTTCTTTCAGGGATAATGTGCTTAGGACAATGATGGAGAGGGAATCCATCTCAGCCCAGGGCTCTGTAATGGAAGGAGAAGTCTCCCCCCACTCTTTACCAAGGTGCCCCGCTCTGAATTCCTGCAATAGCTGCCAATCTTTTTTTTTTTTTCCCCTTCTGTTCTCGAGGCTGAGATATCAGATGCATTAAGCAATGCCTCAGTAGTGTTCCTGATAATCCACAGTGGAAGTTTCGTTGCTTCCTATCAGCTTTGCAGCTGCCAGGGAAGTGTCTGAAATGACAACCACGGAAGGAGTTGTCATTTGACAACTCCATGGGTGGAGTTGGTGCTTTTCCAGATAAGGGAAGAGATAAAGCCCCCCAAAACTGATCAAAAGACCCCAAGTTGAGGAAATGCTTAGTTTACAGCAGGACCTAATGGTTAAAACTTCCAAGTGTGGGAGTGGAGAGGCTCAAATGTGTTGCAGGTAACAACTGACAGTGCTGCTGCAGCTGAGTCACTCTCAGGTGAGGTCACTCAGGTATGGAGACACACATCACCCTCTCTTGAGGATAACTGCCTTTGAAATTAATGGGAGGTAAGAATACACAGATGGATATTCACCGAAGAACAGCAGACACGCTGCAATCCCTCACTTGATTTTTTGTTTGCATCCCTGGGTTCCCACTTTCACGCCTGTGGGAGCCTCACCTGCAAGTGAAATACCCTGGCACTCTTGTGGGGCTCCAACTCCTCTGCTGGAGATCAACGAGGTCACAGAAGGGTTTGGGTTGGAAGGACCTTGCAAACCCTCTATAATTCCCTCCCCCTTCCATGGGCAGGGACCCCTTCCACTACCCCAGGCTGCTCCAAGCCCTGTCCAGCCTGGCCTTGGACACTTCCAGGAATGGGAGATTCATCTTCCCCAAAACTCAGGCTGCAGTCCAGCTTAACGCAATTTAATCACAGAGCAAAGGGAATGATCCCATGCTCTCCTTCATTCCCTTTCTGCAGGAATGCTTTGTGCCCAGCTGCCTCCCTGGTCCAGCTCCCCACACGTGCCAAGAGCAGCGGTTGTGCAGCCAAGGGAGGCGGGATGACACGGCTGAAAAGGCAGCTGGGCCCAGCTCCTTCCCAAAGATCCTCTCCCAAGGGATGCTGAAAGCAAAGCCAGAGCCACAGGCTGGGCCACCAGCCCAGAGAGGGATGGAAAAGCAGAACTGTCCAGCTCCCACCCCTGTGGATGAACAGAAGCTTGTGCTGTCCCCAGGGATGGAGCTCCCTGCCAAATTCTCTGGTGTCTCAAAATACACGAGGTGAAAGCTGCTCCTTTGGCTCTGATAAGATGCCTGTAATTTCAGCTCCATATCTGGTTTCCCTGCCATGAGTTCCTCTGCTTTCCACTGACAAGGTACAGAAAACACTCCAATGCAGTTACCTATTTATCTCTCATTAGTACATTTATCACCCCAGTATCACCCAGCAGCCAGAGGTCACTGTTCCAGCCTTTGTGGCTTGTAGCACAACTATTATTCAGGCTGTCAAATCAATGGAAATATTTCTGAAGTTAGTCTGTCATCTGTGCCTGAGATCTTATCTCAGCGTGGCGTGAGACAGACTGTCAGAGGAGTGACATTCAGAGCATAATCTCATCAGAAAGTGTAATGACTGGTTTATTTCCCAGTAAATACTGGCCAAGAATATCACTAATGCCACTCTCAGTGAGGTCAGCAGATGACACCACCAGTTTTATCTCCTGATATTTCTACTGATTCCTTAGTAACGACATGGGTGTCAACTAAACCCATGATATAAAGTCATTTTTATTTCTGACAGAAAAATTAAAGCTCAAAGATATCCCCTCCACAGATAAACTCTGATGGAGCTGAGAACTTCCCCCAGGACTGCAAAACACAACCAGGCAAGGATGGGAAGTGCAGCTCTCTGGTTGAACTTCAGTTGAGGCATCAGCTCAACCAGACCTAAGCAGCAAAACAAATCTAAGGAAAAAATCCACTGACAAACACGATGGCTGCAGCTCTCTGCTATTTTTTCCACAGCAGCATCATCTAGCCAATGGATTCCACAGGTCCACGGATTTAAAGGAATGGAGAAACCACTGCAGGATTGTACCCTGACCTCTTTTATAGCATTGACAAGAGGTCTCTCAGCAATTCTGGAAGCCCAGAATTAAGCCCAGATCTTCTGTCCAACCTGCACACATATCCAGTCCCAACATAAAAAATTGGGGATTCATCCAATGTATAATCTACCATAACTTTATATCACCTTTGGAAACAAACTGTAAAAATCCTCATTTTTAAAAATCTCTCTCATTCCCCACCTGATCTTTCAGGCCCAAGGTATGGCCACACTCTGTCCAGGGACAGCACAGCTTTTAAGCCTCTCACTCTAAGAAATGTTTCATTCTTGGATTTCTTTTCATTGCAAGTGCAAATCTAGAGGAGAGATCTCACCAGCACTAGATCACTAAGAGCACCAGACAGAGAGAAACTGAAATTATTTCACACCTCAGGACGTGCCTGCATACATAAATTCCAGAGCCATGTCAGCACACATTAAAAACCTCTCTCACACAACAGAGCTGACTCTCAATTCTGGCTTTACAAGTCGCTGTCTAAACTCCAAGAGAGGCATTTCACTGATGTTTCTTAGCAGGAATCTCCTCTGCCACATAGATTAAAATGCCAAAAATACACCTTGCATGGGAGTGGGTAAAGCTGGATGACCTTCAAAGCTGATAGAACAACGAGGTTTTCATTCTTTCAACATCACTTTCTCAGAATTTTGACAGTGGTCTCAAGGACCACAATCCTATCAAGCTATTCATATTATCCTAAAATTTGTTTAGAAACAGAATTAATTGATAATAGCTCTGAAAGCCTTGTACTTGCAAAAGATAATCTGTGCCTCCTAATCTCTAGCACCCTACTGTCGAGATAATTAACAATTAAAAAAAAGAATAGTTAAGACATCCGAGGTGGCGATTTACTCTTCCTTCTAATTGGATTTGGTGATAAGAGCATTTCTGAAATTACACAACAGGCCTCTCCTGAATGGCAATATTTGGAGTTTGCAGCAATTTGAAACACACAGGTACTTTTTGCTTAAGGCACCTTGAAGACACTGACAGCTGAGATTTTGAATATCCTTAAATTTATCCTTAAACTTACTGGCACCATCAGACTCTCAAAGCCAACACAGGTCACTAAATTGTTCATAAAATAAAAGGGCATTTTTTGAAGCCAGCAAGTAACCAAAACATCGAGGTAAGATAAAGTGAGAATTGTCCTGCTGGTTTGTGTGAGCAAACAGCATCTTCAAAGCTCTTCCTAACAAGGCATCTAAGCATGAATAACAGGATCTCTTGTTCTCTTTTATTTACCAGAAATATTTAAATGGAGACCTCCATGCTGCAGGGATATTTATGTGCATTAAATCCGCTGGACTTTGTGAGTGATAAACAAAACCTTTCTGCAAACAACTGTGAAACAAACATCCAATCTTCATTTTTTAACGTGCTACAGGGCAAGAGTTATTTATTTCAGTTGTATTTTGGATTATCTGGTCCTCACAAGCAAAGGGTCAAGCCCATGGGTGGAACATCTCCAAGGAGGGATGAGTTCCTGCAGGAATCATTCCTGGCCCACCCACTGGGAAGGGCTGTCCTGCTGCTGCTGACCCACAATTCCAACCAGACAAACTCTAGTCAGCACTGAGGGTTTTACACACACCACTCACAGGACAACAAGGATTCCAAGGCTTTATATGGCAACATAAATAAATAGCAAAACTTGAGTTTTTACATTACTCAGAACATCTTTGTTTGCTCTCTGGAACAAAATATTCCACTCAGCAGAGCCAGAGCTCACTTTTCAGCTCATCTGGTTGGGTATTCCTAGAACAGCCTATCCCTGCCTCAAAACTCTGCTTTAGTGGGATGCTCAGCCCTGGATGTGTCGCAGACATCTTTTATGAAAAATCCTTTCCTTAGGATTTTTTCTCCTGAGAAGCTGAGAGGCCTCAGGAACAAAACGCAAACATTGATTATCTGCTGCTGTGGAATGCAATAGGTGGATCTGTGATGGGTCTCATGTGGTTGTTTCTAATTAATGGCCAATCACAGCCCAGCTGTCTCAGACTCTCAGTCAGACACGAGCTTTTGTTATCATTTTTCTTCTTCTTCTTGCTTGCTAGCCTTCTGATGAAATCTTTTCTCCTATTATTTAGTATAGTTTTAATATAATATATATCATAAAATAATAAATCAGCCTTCTAAACATGAAGTCAACATTCTCATTTCTTCTCTCCTCCTGGGACCCCCTGTGAACACCACCAACCACACTGGATGTGTGTAAACAATGTCAGTGTGAGCACCAAGGTCCCTCAGGTTCTCCTCACTTTAGCCTCAGTAAGGTTTTAGCTCTTCTGGATGGGAATCTTGGAGCCTCCCTTTGTCCCAAGCCTCCAGGAGAGGAAAAATACTAATAATGGAATTTGGGGTTAATCTTAGTATAAACTGACAGCTCCCAACATCACCACCAGCATTTTCCCTCAAAAATCCACAAGTTTTTATTCTCAGTTTCAGACCACACTTGGTTCAGCTCAGCAGAGCCTCCAGCTGCTGCTGCCTTTTCAGAAAATGAACATTTATTCAGCTAAATGAAAGGATCCTACAGGACTCCACAGACAAGACCAATTCCACCTAAAGTTATCCTACACCTGGATATCCAGCACCTAAAGTCAAAATAAAATCTGACTTTGGCTTCTATACATATAATTTTCCTCACACCCAGTATCTCCAAGATCTGGGCCAAAACTGTTATCCCATTAAGTGTTGTACAACCAGGCAGCAGAAAATATATTTAATTTTTAAATATCAATCTATTCTGTACCTTGCACCTAAATACAACACAAGAGATGGACAGAAGCAAAGGAAAATGAGAAATAATGAATGAACCCAGTAATGCCAGTGGATTAAACTACTACAGTGCCAAGACAAACTTCAGGAGGTTCTTCGTAGACAACACAGCAAAAAGGAGATTTAAGGGACATTTTAAGCCATCAGGAAACTCTGGGGTCTTTAAAGAATATTTCTCAAACCTGGCAGCAGCAACATCTTATTCTTTATTTGCTAAAGATTGTTCACTGACCATTCACCATCCAGAGAGAAAGAGCTGCGTTTATTATCGAACATTTTTTACTATTTTCTTATTTTTTTTGCCTACAGGATAGTGAATAATTTTATTGTAAATAATAAGCACTAAAGACTCAAAAGATTATTTCATTTACCAACATCCATCATGTTTCATATTTCAAGAGCACTTTTTATACCCAGATCACCATATCCTTTAAAAGTATTCTGAAATTGTCTTTTTTCACCTTACTCTTTAATATTATTACAAGAATTTACAGGTAGAAGAGAAGCAAAGTTAAAAGACACAGAGCCAAGAAACCAGATTAAATCAATCCACAGCTCTTCACTCCAAGATTTGTGCTCCTTGCCCTGGGCCAAGGTTTTTGCCATGTGCTTCCTCTTAAATGTCACTGTCACCCTCACTCACATCAGCAGAATTTCCTGGGGACAATCCTTTAAACAGTGCTGGTAGTAAAGCTCCAAAGACAACTGAGGAATTGTTGACCAGAAACTAATTATTTTTAGCATTTTTGGACTTTTAGTAAAGTATTTGATAAAGTGACAAATGGGAAATTATTCATGATTTTGGAAAAGACAAAGATTATAATTACTATAAGAATTCTTATTTCATATTTTTATAATATCTCATTATAATTATGAAATAGGGTAGAAAGGAAATATCTAACTAAGAAGAGGCTGAAAAAATAAATTAATGGTATTGAAGCCAACAATCAGGGATACTCCTCAAGTATCATCTTTGGAGCATCTCAAAACCAAAACCAATTAATGATCCTGACAGGAAGTCTGCACATGGTGATGAATCTGCTGAGACCCAAGACTGAAGCCACATCAAAGCACCATAAAAAGTAATAGAGAATCCTAAGGGCAAGAACCAAACAGAAATTTAACAGTGCAGCAGCCAAGGTCACCCACTTTGGGAACAACAACTTCACAGGCACAAAAAGATCATCAGCTGGGAAGACCAGCTCTTGTGAAGTCACTGTGACCAAAAGATACAATGCAACAAAAGCACCAAAAAGGCCAAGCCTGACACAGATGGGGATGCTGCTATTCCCTATCCAGGGAGAAAAGCATTATAAAAGACACTTCTATGTGGCTGACAGAGTTCCTCACACACAGCAAAGCATTCAAAATGAATTAAAACTTATGTGTGTTTCAAAGGAAAATCAAACAAATAAGAAAGCTGGGTTATCCTGGATCAAAAAAAAAAAAAAAAAAAACAACCACCCAAAAGAATAAAAAAATAATCCAGGATGTGGTAATGACTTTTGTGGCTAAAGCCCATATGGTTCTCTGATAGAACATTTTTTCAGGTGCTCCATTTAAACATTTTCAAAGTGCTCCACAGTCTGACCAAGAGCCCATAAATACATGATGCAACAGCTTAAAGAGTCTGACTTTGGAATTTTCCTCCCTCACTTCTGCTGGTAATGACTCAATGACTCTCTTTATTACTGGTGTAAAGACCTCCCATCTGTTAGTCCATGGCAGGGAATTTCCTCTGGCTGAGTGAGGTAGGGCTGGACTCTGCTCAGAGCTGAGCTGCAGTGAGAGTCAGCAGGAAGGCTCTGCACAGCTCTGGAAAGCAGGAATGGGAAAATCCTATTGTCTGGGATTAAATTTAAATTAAATTAAAATTATAAACCCAGTCTGGGCTGGGTGGTGCTCCTGGATCCTCCCTGTTGACAGGAGGAGCAGCAAAGCCCTGGCTGCAGCAAAGCAGAGTGACAAGGTGCCAGCCTGGTCCTGAATTCCTTCTGAACACTCCCCAGACCAGTCAGGAAGTGAATTCTGTCATTCACTTTTGGGTTTTTGTGGTTGAGATGACCCCCAAGGTATTAGAAAGTGGGGTTTTTTCAGCTTTGGGACTGAAGAAAGATTTGTTGGTTTTGCTTTTCAGGGTTGTTTATTTTTTCTTATTTATTACAATCTTTCTTTGACTTGTTGAGATTTGTTTAGCAGGTTGGGTGTGGCACAGCCACTGCCCTTGGGGTGGTGTTAACTTTTTATACTATGAATTATGTGCACTTTATTTATAATAATTTTCCAATACTTATTACTTATGTTAGACAGTTTGTCTTTACTTTCAGCTAATTAAAAAGTGTCACCATATTAGTAGAAGATGGAGGACAAGAAGAAGGAGAAGAAGAACAGGACACGCCCACATTCTTTTATTTTGTTTTCTAAACTTCCATTCGAAAACTTTAAAATTTTGCTTTTTCACTTTGTGACCAATTAACTATTACTTTACTGAAATTTTTGTGGCTTGTAAATTTTCACACAAAGTTGGTAATTTTTTCTATGGACCAAAATCAAAGGCACAGGTGTTTTTGACTTTGTGCTAAGGTCTTTGAGTTCTTTGCTAGGGATTCAAATCACTCAGGGTAGTTAGAGGAATGTCCTGGGTCCTGACAATTCACTTCAGGGGGTTTGTTCCAGGGGTAATATTACACATTGGATGAATCCTGCTGGGAGGGGAAACTCTTCCCTCAGCTTGGAGCTGTTCTGGACAGCCCAAACATTATGAACAACCACATAAAATACAGCCTGAACTTGCCAGGGGCCACTTCACACAGTTTGTGTGACAAGTTTGTCATGGCTTTCCCTGCCTCCTGAATCCACGTTAGAATATCTGAGAAAAGAACAATTTAGCTGACTAATACAAGCTTTTTGTTCCCAATTCCTTCTGTGTCCTTTAAACAGGATAATCACAGGAAAAACAACACCATGAAGGACTGCAGCAAATCAAGAAAGCTCCAAGAGACAGAAATCACAGCACCAAACCTCTGTTTTTACACTGTCCTTACAGCAGGCAGCATCTAGAGGTCTCAACATGATTGTAAAGAGCAAGAGGTTCTGTGTATGAGGCCAGCACAAGCCCTTGACTCACACAAGTTGTGCCCTAGAACAACTGGCATTAACAGTTACAGTAAATAAAATTCTGCAAGGAGAATTATTTATACTGGATACAAATAAAGCTGGTATTTTTGAAATTCACAGCAATTAACACTCCCACGACTGAACTTCATTTGTTATCTTGGCATTAAGCAAAGCTCCGCATGTGGAAAAGAACAAATTCTAACTCTTCACGTACATGACCAGGTCTAAATCAGTGGTAGTTTTTCAGGAAAGAATATTCCAAGATGAGACACTCTTAATCAATACACAAAAATGATCAACAAAAAAAAAAAAAAAACAGATGCTAGGCTGGAGGTCAGAGAACAAGAGGACTTGGATTCAGCTGGAATATTTACCCTGGAAATATGGAAATCAGCTCTGCTTGGGTCCCCACTCACCTGCCCCAGGTCATTAGAAATTGAATGTAAGAATAGAAAAGGTCCAGAGAAGAGTGACAATTAATATTATTAGAGGCAAGGGAAGCCTTGGTGTCTGGGAAGAGATAAGAGAGTGACTGTTAAGTTCAGAGAGGAGATAAACGAGCAGCACATTGATAGCAGAACATACAGAGAATGATCCTGGATAAATGCAATGTTCTGCCTTATTCTTTCTCATGATACTCATGCCAAAGGGACCTTTGACTTTTTAAACGCATTTTAGCATTTAAAATGAAACTAGGTATAATTAGTTCTCCAGAAGTACCCTGAAGACCTTAGCAGGATTTAGAAGGAATTACATATTTATGTGAATAATAAGAACGCCCAGAGCTGCAATAACAGGATTAAAAATACAGGATAGGAGATAAGAGCTTTTGTCCACAGCCACATGGCTGCTGGCCAGGTGTGAGCCAGGCACAGGATGGAGAGCAGAGGTAGAAAAAATGACAAACACCACAACCATCATCAGCTGGGATGAGATCCTGCTTGTCACCCTCATGAGCAGGGGGACAGAACACTGAGGATCTCAACTGCAGCAGAGTATCTGGACTAGAGGAGAATTCTCATTTCTAAAATGTGGGTTTGCAGCACCAGCCAGAGCTGTTACAGACCAGACTGACAAAGTTGCATTTTCTAAATGTTGATTTCAGTTATTTTGACCTTGGCAGACACAAGGATTTTATCTGAGGTCTGCTGCAAGGAGCTGCCCCTCCCACAGATCATCTTTTATTATTTTTAAAAAAAGAGAGAGAGAGAACACAGGGATACAAAAAGCACCTGAGCTCTCTAGAAAGCAAAATAACTCATTAGGTGCTGGATCCTTGAAGAAACCAGATCCTGGTGAGGCTTTGGACAGACATCCTTACATTCTATTTTACTGCCTGCAATCTGTCAAACAACTGGGATTTGCTTACAGCTGATTAGAATAGGAAGCTTGTATATTATGCATGTCTGAGAGGGAACAGAGCTTGATCTAATGCAAAATAAGGCAGATCCTGTGTGCCAAGCAGAAAATGGCTGCTCTTGCATTTTATGAAGACACAGAGCAATGACCCTGAGCCAAACCACTTGAACCTTCACACAGCCACATGATCCTCAATGGTGAAGTGAACTTTGCTGGGTGCCTTTGCAAAGTGCCTTCTCTCAGATCTCGAAGCATTTCAGGAGCACAAACAGCAAAGATCGTAAAAAAAAACCCCTTTCCCTGCATCTCAAAGGATTTAATGAAGTTGAATCTCCCCCTGGAAGTTGCTGACTAACAAACACCTTATGACAGGATTGAAAGAGCTGGGAAAAAATATAAAGAAATCACCTGATGTTTCTCTCCGCATTAAGATCAAGTATCTCAGAGCCATCCTGACAGATTTCAGCTGATTTGCTGCTGAGAAATGTTCTGTAGCTGCTGTAGATAACCTGCTTAGTGCTGTGCCATTCCTGAAGCCAGGAAGTTTTTCCTAATGCCAAAAGTCCTCGGTAACGCAAGAATTAGAGGCTTTTGGCACTTTTCCCTTGGCTTGACTCATCTCCTAAGCTGGTAGTGGATATTTTACAGCTCAGAACAACCAGTCACCAAAAGGTTCAAGGACACCTGAGGGTCACAGGGACAGCAGAGATAATTCCCAGCACTCCTGACCTCCCAGCAAACCCAGGAAAGACGAGCAGCATTCCCGAGCCAACCCGTGGCCATGGTTATATTGATGAGAAGCTGCTGTTCTGTTTCTAACAATGTAGCAGCCTAATGGAAGGGGCCAAAGGACATTACTTCCTGCTCTGCTGTCAGCTTGGAAAGGGAGAAACGCAATGAATCCCAAACTTAAATCTCCTCCAAAGCCTTGCACAGGAAACTTAGATCCCCTATGGGGCTGGTATTAAGGTTCTGCTGGAAGACATAACTAAGAGTAATGGGATGAAATTAACTAAGAAAATTTCCTAACTGAATTTCAGGAGCTAATAGAGCTCTCGTGGTCCCCAGGGAAGCTGTGGAAGCCCCGGCGCTCAGGAGAGCTGCAGTAAAAGCGCTTTCACAGTCGGAAGGATTTCTAATAAGGCACGTCAGGCCTCATCTCACTGGGGGCCAGGACCATGCCCAGGGCACTGCCTCAGGATCAGGGTGGGATGTGCCTCTTCCAGGGGGGGAAATGAGGCTGAATCTCCCAGCATGGTGATGGGAATGCAGCAGTGACTGGTCTCGGCATGGGGATGGCCTTCCTCAGCTTTGGAAGGGAAACAAAACCACAAATGGTTAAATCAGACAAAGATGGGCAGTGGTGCCCCAGTAATCACAGAATTACAGAATGGTTTGACTTGGAAAGGGACCTGAAATACCATCTTGTTACAATTCTGACACCTTCCACTATCCCAGGTTGCTCCAAGCCCTGTCCAGCCCTGTCCACTCCATCCTGCCTCAGGATCAGGGTGGGATGTGCCTCTTCCAGGAGGGAAATGAGGCTGGATCTCCCAGCACGGTGATGGGAATGCAGCAGTGACTGGTCTTGGCACGGAGATGACCTTCCTCAGCTTTGGAAGGGAAACAAAACTACAAATGGTTAAATCAGAAAGAATTGGGCAGTGATTTCTAATAAGGCACGTCAGGCCTCATCTCACTGGGGGCCAGGACCATGCCCAGGGCACTGCCTCAGGATCAGGGTGGGATGTGCCTCTTCCAGGGGGGGAAATGAGGCTGAATCTCCCAGCATGGTGATGGGAATGCAGCAGTGACTGGTCTCGGCATGGGGATGGCCTTCCTCAGCTTTGGAAGGGAAACAAAACCACAAATGGTTAAATCAGACAAAGATGGGCAGTGGTGCCCCAGTAATCACAGAATTACAGAATGGTTTGACTTGGAAAGGGACCTGAAATACCATCTTGTTACAATTCTGACACCTTCCACTATCCCAGGTTGCTCCAAGCCCTGTCCAGCCCTGTCCACTCCATCCTGCCTCAGGATCAGGGTGGGATGTGCCTCTTCCAGGAGGGAAATGAGGCTGGATCTCCCAGCACGGTGATGGGAATGCAGCAGTGACTGGTCTTGGCACGGAGATGACCTTCCTCAGCTTTGGAAGGGAAACAAAACTACAAATGGTTAAATCAGAAAGAATTGGGCAGTGATTTCTAATAGGGCACGTCAGACCTCATCTCACTTTGGGCCAGGACCATGCCCAGGGCACTGCCTCAGGATCAGGGTGGGATGTGCCTCTTCCAGGGGGGGAAATGAGGCTGAATCTCCCAGCACGGTGATGGGAATGCAGCAGTGACTGGTCTCGGCATGGAGATGACCTTCCTCAGCTTTGGAAGGGAAATAAAACCACAAATGGTTAAATCAGACAGAGTTGGGCAGTGATGCCACAGTAATCATGGAGTTACAGAATGGTTTGACTTGGAAAGGGACCTGAAATTTCATCTTGTTACAATTCTGACACCTTCCACTACCCCAGGATGCTCCAAGCCCTGTCTGGCCTGGCCTTGGACACTTTCCAGCTTCTCTGGGCAACCTCTGCCAGGGCCTCACCACTCTCACAGCCAAGAATTCCTTCCCAATATCCCATCCATCCCTGCAATCTGGCAGTGGGAGCCATTCCCTGTGTCCTGTCCCTCCATACCTTGTCCCCAGTGCCTCTCCAGCTCCCCTGGAGTCTCTTTAGGTGTTCCAAGCTTTGCCTAGATTCTCCTCCAGGCTGGAAAGCCCTAATTCTCTCAGAGGAAAGGTGCTCCATCCCTCTAATCCTTATGGATTTCCTGTACCTTGGAAAAATCAAAGGACCCCTCTTCCACTACAACCATGCCTGTAAAGCAACCAGGAACTCACCCAACACAAACCAAACAAAATCAGAACAAAACCAAGCAGATCAAACAACTCCAAACTGATGGAATCACCATCTTTTTGTTAAACTTGCCCTTCCTGATGCTCCCAGTTGTGCATTCCTGTCCTTTGCCCCAGCACAACAAGCCAAAACAATTCAGGAAAACGCAGGGGGAAATAAAAAGGATTTATTTTTCCTGAAGCAGGCTGAATTGGCTGCTATTTCCATCAGACAAGAAACATCTCTGGCACAGGCCAGGGTGGCAGGAGCAGGGAAACTGAGGAGGAGGAATTGAGAAGGGTGGTGAGGCAGGGTAACACCTAAGGATGAGCTGGTGACAAAATGTTAATTCAGCTCAGCTGCAGCACGAAACTGTACCCCCCTATCTTGGGAAATCTACACCCATTTCTCTTCTGAATAAAGCCAAGTGAAAACACCTGACTCTGTTTTGCCATCTATGAAATGGGGATGATGGGGATCTATAACAACTCAGTCTTATTTAATCTAAATGCACCTTTACAAATGAAGCTTCAGAAGCTACAGACAAGTGTTAAAATAAAAAATAAATATAAAATAAAAATCCAGAGCCATAAAATCAAACCAAATAACCCTCAACCAGAAAGCAAAGTCCCTGCTCCCTAGACAAACTGAAATGCGTTCAACTGATGAATTATTCATTTTTGTTTAGGGCAGAATTTACAGTTATTTTAATTTAATCTTTTGATAAAGCATATACTTAAAAAAACCCACGAAACTCCCCCCCCCCTCAGTCTTTAACAGCCCTCATGAAAAGTGCCTTAAAATGGGTATAAAATCACTGATTCTGCTGCCAATCTTAGTTATTTTTTTGCCTGAAAAAGAAGATAAACCTCTACTCCACCATATGATTAGAAGCATAAATCACTGGGGGAAAAAAAATAATAATAAAAAAATAGACTGACACGACAACACAGCTTCATTAAAAAAAGAGAAAGCCCTAAGGGAAATTTTCAATTTCATACTTCTAATGAGAAGGGTTGAAAAGAAGAAGCAAAGCAGAGAAAATAAAAAAAAAACAAACAACACAACATTATCTGTGGGACAAGACGTAACAAAAAAAGAACACAAAAGTGAACCAGAAAGAGGCTTTCAAGTTTAACCTCAGGTTTGCACAGAAAGGACTCCTGCAGTCTTAGCTGTGCTCCCAAAGGAGGGCAAAGCCACACAACAACCTCGACACACTCAAAACTCAGCATATTCCACGAGCAGGAGGCTCCAGAAGAGAACAGGTCAAGGTTGGCATCAGTAGCACTGCAGTTGTCTGAACCACACCTAGTCTGCAGTTAAATATAGAACTTTACTTTCTGGAACCACTGCTCCTCTTAACCTTCAGAACATAAATATTCAGGGAGATATCTACAGAAAAATAAAAAGTAAAGGGATAAAGAGACCCGAATCTATTGTCCAAAAAAATCTCAGAGCAGGGATTAATAAACTACCCTGGGAGGATTCCAAAAAAGCAGTAAAGGCTGGAGAATTGAATTAGAGAAACCACAAGCAGCATCCTGGAAGTCCAGTATAAACCAATTAGTTCATTTAATACACATACCCTGTACTCAGACCCTCAGGTACATCAGACATTTCAGGATATGGCCCTAACTCTAATCTTCATTCTATCAGGTTGGCACCAATATAATAATTAATTGAACTGGATTTTTTTTTTGTTGAGTTAAATATTTTTTTAAAAAAGAGAAACTGCCCCTTCAACCCTGACCCTTCTCATCAGTTCATGGATCAAATCCTGACTGGTGCTTGGTCCTAAGAAAGAAATCCCTCAAAATTTTGCAATCACTTTCAGATTCTTCCCTTGAAGTGCTCTCAGCTGGTTTGACACATGAATTCTTAGCAACTATGATTTTTACCTACTGAATCCAAGACAAAAGCAAAAGCAGGGGGCACAATTAAGTGATGGAGCAGGTCAACACTCCCATCCTCAGCCAAAAAATATTTATACAGCATCACAGAAGCATTTCAGAGGGAAGGAGTTTTGCAGAGATTCCATTCAGGTCTGGATTCCACCCTCATCTTCAGGCATTAAACTAAGCCACCAAAGTTAGTTCTAATTGCAGGAGGCAGCCAGGGAGGACAGAGAGCACAGAGCCCTCCTCTGAGTGCATTAGTGGGATGGAATTGTCTCCTGGAGCTCTGTTTCTCCTTCCTGGACAGGTATCAGCCCAAATGAACGAGCACTTTCCTGAGGCTCCCAGAGCAGCAGCTCCAAACCAGGTGCCCAAATCCTTGTGTGCACCAACATCAGAGCCAGAAGCTGCAGGACACACAAACTCACTGCACTGAAAGTTGAATTTCATTAGGGAAAACAGTCCATTAAACTGAGATGCCTCCACTTAGAGTCAAAACTTAATCCTGCAGAGGAAAATGCAAATTACCAGACAAATGGCACCTGCCCACAGGCAATGCCAAACACCATTTCAGTGGCCAAATGCTCATTCCTGATCCTGGGGCACCAGGGAAATCTGATCTGCTCGGGCCAGAGGGGTCTGGTTACCTTCATCCTGCTGCTGTTATGAGCCATATCATGGCCAAGCCTGGAAAACTCCAGTGCCCTGTAAGTGAAATTAGTGATTTTCTTTTCCAAGGGCTCCCAAAAGAGCGTTTTTCTCCCACTCTTTCAAAATTTGTCACATAAAACAGCTCATCCTTACAGCTCAACGAGGCCCATTAAAGCACAACAGTTAAACAACCATATCCCCATTGCTTTATGGTGTAGCTTTACTGCCACACAACACTTTTACTGTGTTCTTGCCTCGAGTAAAACTCCTCAGCTTTGCTTCCCAGTACCCGACACAAGGCTGTGAAACCCAGCACCCACAGTGACCTGCTTGGCAAATTAGTATTGAAAGCCAGGCTTAAGGCAATGTGGCAGCAGCAGAATAAGGAGAAAACCCTGGCAGCAAAGACCCTACAGAGAACAAGACATAGAGAAAAACACCAAGAAGAATTTCATTTAAAAATTTGATTGAGTGATTATGTATCTGCATTCATAACTGGATGATTTGCAGTGTCAAGACCAACTTGATTCTTTCAATAGCCAAACCCAAATCTCACACATTTCTAACAGATGCACTAAAACACCAGAGTTTTAATTTCTAGAGTGTCCCAGCAGAGCCTGGCTTGAGGAGAGAGGTGGATGAGGAAAGGGTGACTTGCTCAGCTCTCTATCAACAGTTTCTCCAGCAAAGGAGTCTGAGGCATAATCAGGGTTCAAACAGCAAATAAAAACAGTTACTGCACTTTGGACCAGACAGAAACCTTCGATAAAACCAGCCATGCCCAAAACCAGCCATGCCCAAAGAGCTCCAATTCCACTCCCAATGAGCATTTCACACACAGAGGGTTGATCAGGAGATGGTGCTGCCCTGAAAGCACACAGAGCTGTGGTGGTTCTGTCCTGCTGCACACACAATCAGGACAGTCAGACAAGCATTTCAAAGTGCTAAAGATCCTGTGCTGCCCCTTGCTCTGCCTCTGTGGAGGGGGACACTAGAAAAACACACTATCAGATCACAGGGCATTGCCTTAGCTGGGTCTAACAAAGCAGAACAGATTTTAAACATTTACATTATTTCCTTTGGGGAAACATCCAGGCAAAGCCAAAAATATCAATGCCAGATAAAATATCAGTGCCAGGGCAGAACAGGCAAACAAACATTTAAGTTACTGGTTCCAGACCAGCAAAGACACAGCAGTGTGTCCAGCCTGTATTCCTGAGGGAGCTCAGGAGTTCAGCCTCAGCTCAGGCAAATGATGCTTTGCTGCTCCTAATCAGTTCCCAAGACCCCAATGCAAGCAAGAGGAAAGGAAAGCATTTAAGAAATGGTGAAAACACATCCTACAAATCTGCTGGCTGAGATCTCACTGGGGTTGCAGACCCAGGAGGAGTGTAACATACACAGTCATCCAGCCCTTCCATGGAAAGGAGGCTCTCAGAGGGGAAAAACTCCTCCCAGCCTTTTAGCCCTGGACAGAAATAAACATTCAACCCTAAACTACACTCAAATTCCCCAGCCCTTCTCTACTGTACAGCATTATCCACAAAAGAGACATTCCTGTAAGGAGAGGGAAAGGCAAAGCATGCCCAGGCTCAGAGAGGAGAGCTGGGAGCTCTAATGGTCACCTGCCACTCTGCATATGGATTTGAAAGATTCACTTTGCTCTGTGCTGCTCCCAGCTCCTGTAAGAGGGTTCTAAGAGCCTTTTTGGACCAGGAATTTACTGCTTGTGAGGCAAAGTTCTGCATCCCAAACAATTACAGCCGCTTTAAACCACCACGAGGCATCAGGGACACAAGTCAGGAAAGTGGAAAGGAGAAATGCAGAATGGAAAGAGCTTGCAAGACCCTCCCAAGAGAGCCTGGATCAGTATAAGTGGAAAAGTTTCTACAAAAGCAAAGAGCTGAACACCAACAAGCTCAGACTGAGCTAAGGACATGATGTACACAAAAATAAAGAGCTCCTGTCCAGAGCAGTGTTACAATTTTTTAAACAACACAAGAGGCAAAACAGCTCCTCCCACTCCACCATCACAAATCCAATTCTTACAGGCTTGCAGGAGGCTACAACACATCCATGAAAACAACTGCTGGCATTCACCAGAGCAGGGAAAAGCCCTTCAGAACTTGGCTTTAGGAGTCCCATCTCCAAACCCCCTCAGAGAGCCAGCACATACCTCTCCATAACAGCCAGGCACTCCTTTCTCCACGTGAACCGACTGCCTCGCCGTAGTCTGAAGGTCCCAGAGGTAGCTGTGACTGGGGGAGGCGTCTGTCTCCATTCTGGCTCTTCTATTGGGATGGGAGCGGGTCTCATGCTTAGTGTAGCCCCTAAGGACAATAAACACTGTGTTTCCCAGAGGGTTAAAAGTCAGGCCCATCCTCTCACTCCTGCTCGTGAAAAAAAAAAAAAAGACAGGTGATGAAACCATTCAAAACCATTCAAACTGAAAAAAGATATAAGGTATTATCAAAGACACCCTAAAAATACACAAAGCCTGCTAGAATTCCTATTTCCCAACCTCCAATGCAGAAGGAAATCCAAGGAGCTGATGGGCACTTAGGAAAATCTGTCCTGTCTTCATCAAGAGGAAGCGGATCACACAGACAGGGTGAGCTGTGCCCCAGCTGGGATTCATTTAGGTTGTGCTGCCACCTGAGCTGTCACAAAGTAGGAAACAGCAGCTTCCTTCTATTGGAATGGGAGCGGGTCTCATGCTTAGAGTAGCCCCTAAGGACAATAAACACTGTGTTTCCCAGAGGGTTAAAAGTCAGGCCCATTCTCTCACTCCTGCTTGTGAAAAAAAAAAAAGATAGGTGATGAAACCATTCAAATGGAAAAAAATGTAAAGTATTATCAAAGACACCCTAAAGATACACAAAGTATCTAGAATTCCTATTTCCCAACCTCCAAGGCAGAAGGAAATCCAAGGAGCTGATGGGCACTTAGGAAAATCTGTCCTGTCTTTATCAACAGGAAAGGATCACACAGACAGGGTGAGCTGTGCCCCAGCTGGGATTCATGTAGGTTGTGCTGCCACCTGAGCTGTCACAAAGTAGGAAACAGCAGTTTCTATTTAATTACACAGCAGCTTCAGGATGCAAAATGGAAATTTATACCAAAGGTATTTCAGTGTGTCCGAAGAGCTGAGGAAATAACTGAAGCAGCTTCACCAATAGAAACACACCCTGTGGCCTGGGCAAAGGTGGGCTCATGAGTGCCAGGGTGCCTGAAAAAGGCGCTGACAGCAAATTAACATCACAACCTTCCTCTCCTACTCCCCTTCTATGGATGTATTTCTCCTTTCCCTGAGTCTGAGCTGGAAAGCATCAGGCATGAGACAGGATTTGGCAAGATGCCTTCAGGAAAGGCCCCTTTGAAACTTACCCCTGATCCTTTCCACAAGAGCCTCTCAGCTAATAAATCAAGATAAATCAAGACAACACTGGGAGATCGATCTGTCCTACATCCCTTGGTGAGGATGGGAACCTGGGATAGGACACGAGGACAGAAACCAGGGTATGTTCTGAAGGACAGCTTTGTGCTCAGTGACTTCCCCTGCAGGGAAGAGACAGCTGCTCTAGGGTGCAAAAAATACAAAAAAAAATAGAAAAAAAAAAGTTGTAAGAAAAGATAAACCACCACCTATATCCCATAAGCATCCTGAGCTCCAGTGGAATTTCTGCACTGAGCCAGACCCAGGAGAAGCAGCAGCCCTGCTCACAGGGTTGGGCACACTCAAAGCAGGGCTGTGAAACCCCTCTGGGTGCTCAGGCTCACTCAGAATGGCTGGGATTTAATCATCAAACTACACAGTGTTAGTGCAACCACACTGCTTCTCTAATACACAGAGGAGTGAAAGGGTCAAGGGAACCCAAGAGTTTAACCAATAAACAAATTCCTAGAGCTAAAAAGCAAGAAATGAGCTGTTTAGGCACTTGGCCGTGTTCCTTTTCAGAAATGCACACAGAGTCTTTCCCTCCCTGCCAGGGGCTTGCATCTGTGTTAGGTACTGGAGCCCAAAATAATTTCCAAATGCTCCCCAGGAGGAGTGAGTAGGAAGTGAAGCCCACAATCTCTGCCTTGCACACACAAGGCACGGTGCCTCTCCCTAATTCCCAGCTAACGAGCCTACACAGATTACTCGGTTCCATTGAAACATGAAATATTTCCTATAGTGCCAATTTACTGGGAGGCCATTTCAAGGAGAGCTCCTTATCTAGTCTTTCTGCTACTTGCACAGTTTAGGGGGCTGGGTGGCTATCAAGTTGCCAGGCTTTAAATACACTTCAAAAACTTTAAAAAAATTAGAAATTACAATTTTACAAAGAGACAGGGGAGAACAGGAATAGAAATTAGGTTTTCCTGCATTGTGTTAGCAATATACTTTCCCCAGCTGAAGATTTGGTTTCAAAAAGAGAGTACAGGAGTATCAGTGATCCCTCACATCAAGCCAAGAGGTGCAGAATCCTTCTGTTAAATTTGCCTGAGATTTTTCAGACAAAGGTAGAAAAAAAATCTGCATCGAAAGCATAAATTTTCTGCTGCTGCTACAGGTATGTTCACATACTGCATATAATACACTTTTTTTTAGTAGCCTTCCTAGATCAATTTAGCCATTTCTCTTTTCTATGGGGTAACATCAATATCAGCAGCAGATAAGAGAGGAATATGCTGAGAATTACAAGCAAGTACCCCCACACAGCAAGAGAGAAGGACCTGAATGCATAAAGAGGCCCAAAATGGGCTTGGATGAACGTGTGGAAAATGGGAACATGGGATGGCCTGAGCCCCTTGCAAGCCTGAAGGGGCTGCAGGAGAGCTGGAGAGGGACTGGGGACAAGGGATGGAGGGACAGGACACAGGGAATGGCTCCCACTGCCAGAAGGTAGGAATAGATGGGATATTTTGAAGGAATTGTTGGCTGTGAGGGTGGGAAGCCCTGGCACAGGGTGCCCAGAGAAGCTGTGGCTGCCCCTGGATCCCTGGAAGTGTCCAAGGCCAGGCTGGGTGGGGCTTGGAGCAACCTGGGATAACACAAAGTGTCCCTGCCCATGGTAGGGGGGGGGGAATGAGATTACTTCAACCCCAAATTCATCATTTATGACATGCACATTTGATAAGGAACCTATGGAGCTTTTCCTCATCCTCCTCTCTTCACTGAGCTCCCGTTTATTCTGCTGTTCCAACATTCCATCACAACACTCTCGCCACCCAGCTCCACTTCTTTATAACTTAGCAAGTTCCACCCTAGTCACCAGTTCAGATTCTTTTTTTAAACCATTCAAACAGCTTTTAAGGAGAAGTGAAACTTCTCTCCTGAGCAGACAGAGTGGAGAAGACGCACTACAAGGTTTTCAGTGTGTGCATCAAACAGCAAGACACCTCTGAGGGGTGCAGAGGTGAAGCGCCTGGGAAGAGCTCCTTTCACACACAGAAATGAAAGGAGACAGCTCTCACTCCCTGCCAGTGCTCAGCACCTTTTCCTACAGCACTGCCTTCTCTCTGTGAATTTTCTGTGTGACTGAGGATGCTGCTGGCAGGTTTGGGGGAGAGGAGGCAGGAGAGGTGCCCTCCAACTGGAATGCAGCTCTCTCCATGCTCCAAATTCCTCCTGGACAAGGCCTGAATATCCCAGACCCCATCCTGAAGTGAAGGGAGCTGGTCTAAGAGCATCCCAGGCACTCAGTGCTCCCCATCCCATGCACTCACTGCTCCCCATCCATCCCATGCACTCACTGCTCCCCATCCATCCCATGCACTCACTGCTCTTCATCCCATGCACTCCCTGCTCCCCATCCATCCCATGCAGTCACTGCTCTTCATCCCATGCACTCCCTGCTCTCCATCCCCATCCCATGCACTCACTGCTCCCCATCCCATGCACTCACTGCTCCCCATCCCATGCACTCACTGCTCCCCATCCCATGCACTCACTGCTCCCCATCCCATGCACTCACTGCTCCCCATCCATCCCATGCACTCACTGCTCTCCATCCATCCATCCATCCATCCATCCATCCATCCATCCATCCATCCATCCATCCCATGCACCCACTGCTCCCCATCCATCCCATGTACTCACTGCTCCCCATCCATCCATCCATCCATCCATCCATCCATCCATCCATCCATCCATCCATCCATCCCATGCACTCTCTGCTCTCCATCCCATGCACTCACTGCTCCGGTGTCTCCCAGCCACAAGAAACCATTTCCTGGCAAGTTTTCATTTGCAGCAAGTACCTGCTGTACATTATCCTGATAAGAACAGATGCCTCACTGTATTTTTAGCCAGGCTGAGCCCAGATCACACAATAAACACCTCTTGGTCAGAGTGAGCCACGCTGGATTGAAATCAGCAGCAGCACAAGGTTCCCTTGCAGAGCCCAGGGTGGGGAGAAGGAGCAGAGCAGGGACTGTTTGCTCTGCAGCTCTGTGGAACAGCACATCACCAACCATCCCTTCCCAGTGAAAACCTTGTGGGACAGCCCCTGATTTTGGGCTGGCTCTTCTTTCACAACTAAACAAGAACCAATGAAAATAACAGAAGAGATGCCACATCCTGATAGTAACTCCCTTTTGTTTTCCCTTTTGTTCAAGGAAAAAGCACCCATGCTTCTCTCCAAGGTGACCACAGCTGCCTTCCTATTAGAGAAGAGTGGCAGAAATAAATGCCCAGCCTAAATGGAAGCAGTCTGCATCCATCTGTAACTTTAACACATCATTTTGAGGTGCCACCTTCAGTTTGCACTACACAGAGGCAAGAGACAAGCTGAAGTTACTCCATCACAAACTTCCCACGCTGCCCAACACCCAGTGCCAGGGAAACTAATCAGGCTAACAACTACCAATCCAGAAAAAAAAATATTTAAAACCTATGGGCTCTGAAAAAATAGTGAGAACATTGTAGCACTATTAGTTTCTCAAATACATAAAATTTATCTATTGCCAAAATGCTCTCAGTCCTCCACAAAACACAGGACAGACAAGTGGTGCCTGTGTGAAAAAAAAAGCTCCATCTAAATGAAAAGCATCTCTATTAATTGGAATGGAGACCTTTTAAACATCAGCATTTAGCATTTACTTCTTCCCTCCAACAAAAAAAAACTGCCTTTCACCATAACTGGCAACTCCTTCCAGAAAAATTTACAATCAGTAGCAGGCTGGAATTCACAGCGTTGCCATTAACTCTGACATCACTCCTACCAAGAAAACATTGATTAAGACATTTTTTTGAACAAGATTATTGCATACAGTGGGACAAGTGGGTGTTTTTCTCCTGTTCCGTGAGACTCCAAGTCTCCTTTGCAACATTCCAGTCTGGTGCTGTCTGAACACCCACCACACCAAGGACAGGAGAAATGCAGAAACTGCCCATGCAAACCAGCAGTCAAACCAAGGCAAATAACAAACAGCACATTCAAGAGCTCAAAGCCAGCTGGAAAAGAATGGAAGGGATGGAATTGCTGAGTCTGGTCCATATAGGATCAGTATCTGAACAGCAGCAATGCCCTAAAACTGCCCTAAGGCTCCCCAGCACCAAATCCTTTGATTGGCAGATGCAGCATTGCCTGTGGATGATTTAAAGAACATTAAAAAAAAAAAAGAAAGGGAAATAAATCTCTTTTGATATATTTGTAAGTCATAATTTGCTTATATAAGCACAGTAAAAGACAGGTCCTGCTGTGAGGAGCTGAAGGCAAGGCAGGGGTGTCACCCACAGGAAAAAAATCTCAACTGTACCCAGGAGATGGGAAAGGGAGATAAAAGGTGAATTCTACAAGTTGCACAGAAAAACTTGCACAGCCAAGGGAAAATCTGCCAAGAGATCTCCAGTTCTTTCCCAAACTATTCTCCCTTCACAGTTTAGAAATCGATTACATCTGCTGTCCCTAGTCCTGCAAAACTGTTTCAGTTTTAGGTTTTCTTTCCATTACTACACAAATTCAGCCCAAAAATGGATTTACTCTGAAGATCCAGTTTTTCAAGGTAAGGAATTACAGAAATTGGGGAACCAATAGTTCCCAAAAGCCTCACTTTGCCCTCTGATAACTCAAACCTGCAGGTCCCTCTGCACACAGACCTGACTTTCCCTCAAAGGACTGAGATTCCCCTCCCAGCAGCTGGAACTGGAAAAGATGGGATGTATGAGAACAAAAAGCCACCTCTTAGTAAGCTAGCAACTAGACAAAAAACCATGGCAGTCATTTCATCCCACAAGTTTCTTCCAAAGAGGACAATCTTTCACACCCTACAGAGAGTGTGGTGAGGGCATCATTTTTTGGGAAATGATTTCCTCATTTTCGGGCTCTAAGGAGGACACCAAACCCATTACTCTCTCTACTAATCACAGGATACTCTGAGTAGCAGCCAAAACTTCAGCTCCAGATTGGTTTTGTAACAGTGATTTACATCCAGGATTCTCTGGACAAGGTTGGTACCTGCCTTTACACACTTGTTCATATCCCTGCTAATTATTCTTGGCTACCTGGGCTGACCTGCAATATAATAGATGGCAATAACTCAAAGCAGTGGATTATCCTACAATGAATAAATAAATACAATCCCATTTTCCTCAGGTAGATTTTCCCAACAGCAAGAGGAAAACTGAAGGTTCCTCCCTCTGCCTCAGCCTCTAAAAAGAAATCAAGTGCTGTCTGGCTCTAAAAGGAATTTAAGTGCATCCAAATAGTCCCTGGGCTTAGGCAGAGGAAACAATTTGCCTTTTACACTCCTTGAAAATACTGTTTAAGATCTCTTATTGGGGAAAGGGTTACACTCAAACAACCACTCTTCAAGGAGTTTTTCCATGTCTAAAGCAAAGCAGAGTTAAAGTTGATTCATTTCAATTTCAGCCATAACCTTCGGTGTGGAAAGTTTTCCTTCCTTAGACACCTCTCAAGAGCAAAAGGACAAAGATGATGTGAACTCATGGATATGGGGAAAAAAAGAAGGTAAAGAGGAAGAAGTAAAGATTTTACAGCTAAGTTGAACAAGGGTTCAGTTATTAGCACAAAATACAATTTCCTAAACAGCTTCGTGTGATACTGTAAATAAAGGATGCACGGCTGGGAAAAATCCACACAACAGGTTTCATCTGGAGAGGGTTTTGGTGGTTTTCACACCTTCCAGAAACTCTCAAGTTTTCTCCACTACTTTGGAGGCAACACCTTTCATCACAGGGAAATGTCAGGGAGTTATTTTGTAGGGTAAAACCTCAGCCTTTCCAAGCAGCTGGTACTGGGTGGCTGTACCCAGGAATTCTGCTGATCCTCAGTATCACAATTCCAACCAGTGATACTGGTGCAAAAATCAAGGCTTCTTGGCACTTTTACTCTTTAAAACAACTTTAAGAAAAAGAAGCATCAACATGCTTAACAGAAAAACCAGGCTTAGCTGTCCCTCTGAACCCACCCAACTTAAATCTGAATTATTCTCAGGCCAACTGTCAGCTGGAGCCTCTTGATTTTCAGTTTACACACAAAGCACAAGTTTTGAGGTTCTGATTCCCCTGGAATTTTTCTTAATAGAATTCTGGATATTGAAGCCAAGTTCACATTAGAGAGCTGAGTTTTAAATTCCTTAAAACAATTACACAGTTAATTTAATCAAGCCAATGTTTAAAGGAAATTAAACATAAATATTTTGATCTTTACAATAAAACTGTTAAAAGGGAAAAATAAGAACTGTGGTCAAACAAAATCTATGGAGAAGAACAATACAAGGAAATTAACTGAACTGTGATTTTGGAGATTGCTGGTTAGTTAAAGATAATGAGGAGCTTTACTTCTCTTTTTGTATTCAAGATCTATTTTGAGATTTGGAGAAGCTGGTGGGATTTGAAATACACATCGCCAGTTTATCTCTGTAGCTGTCAACATCCCATCCATGAGCTCGAGATCCAACCCACAACCCTCTGAAGATCCTCTCTGACAAAGTGTGTGGGGTTTTTTGCTGCAACTTTATATTATGCAGCCATTATGAATGGTTTCTATTTGTTCAATCTGAAGAGCCTCAGATTCTATTTCACATTAACTGACTACAACTTCACGGCTGCTGCTGATTCCCAGATTTAGTGAGTGGTGGGAGGGCAGGGCAGGTATCTGTGGCCGAGGAGCTGGACAGACAGCTCTGGATGAGGCAGCTCTGCATCATTTGTTGCAAAGCAAAAAGCAGATTTCTTCCCAAAGAAATGGGAAAAAAAATTAACCTGGTCAGAGGGAGAATCTCTGGAGTACCCCAGACCAAGAAGTGAATTATCAGTGCTAATAAACAAAAGGCTTCCATTCTGTAAATAAACAGCAGGAGATGTTCAGGCTGCATTTGTTTACCAGGATTTGTCTTCTCAAGCTGGTACCATCTGTAAAATGCCCTTTTCTTCTGTTCACTCAGGTCCGACCCCTGCTGCAACAGCCAATGGGAGATCCGGCTCTGACTGATACCTGTGAGAAACCAGAACAGAACAAAAAAAGAGAGAAAGAGAAAATTTCTTCTTTACCAAACATTTTAAGTGGTTTATCTACTGATAAAAGATGGTGTCTTACAAAGTCCAGTAACTTGGGGTGCTTCAATCCCAGAAAAAGCAGAGTTGAAGCTTCCCTGCTCTGTCCCAAACTGCCTGAATTTCTCCCTGGGGTTTTGTTCAACCTCACTCAAGGAACACCCTGGAATCTGCATAATCAGCCTCAAAGCAAAGTGGGGAAAAGCTGGGAAGCCAAAGCTATCGTAGACTTGAACTGTCCACACCTTCTCTGATTCTGTGAAATGGGAACAAGTCCCTTCCCCACTATTACATATAAATAATGATTGTTAGGAAATCCTTATCATTCAGTGCTTGAATAAGAAGAGAGATAAACACAGAAAACAGTTTATGTGATATAGATCACATCAGCCCAGAAATGGAACAAACCAACTGTCGGCATCTGTAACAACCCAGAAAACAACCCAGAAAGAGCAGATGTCTGTCAGCAAAACAGGAGCCAAGCTCAAGGTACCCAGGCATGATCAGGGACAAAACACGGCTGCTTTTAAAGCAAGAGTTCTAAGGAAACTGTAAGAAGGAGAAAAAAATTCCTAGAAGTTAATACAGTTATTTGCAAAGCAGGGAATGAAGGATCGATGCAGAAAGGGCAAAAAATGATAAATAAAACAAGAGGTTTAGAAGTGCATGAAGAGGTCAGCAATAGGTTCACCTGAAAATGTAAAAAATGCAGAGTTTGCTGAGTAACTGAAGCACTACTTCAGAACTCCCTGTGCTTTCCACAAGGCCCTTCAGCTATCAGAACAGGTTAACAACATCCAAACTCTCCTGAGAAGTGAAGTTTTAGGAGGTGCTCCAAGTACCAATATACTGCCAACACCACCTGTGCCACCACCTGCTTGGTGATATCACCTGGGCAGGTAGAGGCTGGTTTGCACACAGAACCCAAAGTACCTCCCCCCTCCAGAGATGCATCAAGGTTTTATAAGCTCTCATCATCATATTTAACTCATGAAAAACAGCCCCCTGTAGTTTAACCACTTCTAAAGTGAGGGTTTATTATGCTTTTTTGGGTGTGTTGAAGGTTGTTAACTTCAGAATGTCTCAACTTGACTCTCAGGTATCATATTCAGGTAGGTTTACACCAACCAGATTTTTAGCATCACTGGGTTTGTGCTCTTAATTGCTCTTCCTCAAACAGAATTCTGGAGGCTATGAAGTTTTAATTGTCCTGGGGGAAGGGATGGGTGTGTTTTGTTTCAGATACAGCAGAGCTGTGCCCACAAAACAGATCCTGATTTTCCCAGACCCCACTCCCAGAGACTGCCTTGCCCTGACAGAGTTCAGAAACAGCTGGGGCAGCCAAGAAGAGCTGCCTACCCCCAGGGCCCACAGTGGGATCTAAAACTGAGTTTATACTACTGGGGAAGTGGAATTATTCACCCAAACACAGCCCTCAGACCCTGCCAAGTTTACATCAAGTAACTGTGGGAGCACACAAGTTAATAGCAGAAGAAAGCAGTGTAAGTTGATAACACTCCCTGGCCCAAAACAAGGCTCCAGCCCAGCTGAAATCCTGCCATGTCCATGCCTGATCACCACTGCAAAGTCCAAGGTCTGAAAATGTGCAGCTCTTGGCCTATTATGATTTATAAAAGCCATTTCTTGTCCTGGGCTGTGGGACACAAAGGTTTGTGTCTCACTGCTTTTGGCTGCCCTGCTCCCATTAATTACTCACTGGGTAACAGCTCCAGTCATTTACTTGTTGTTTACTACAGTCCACTTACACTCATTGCAGTGAATTAGTGTGTGTTGAGTGTCTGGTAACAACCTAAGATACAAACACAAAGCACTGGTAGATAAAAATTATAAATAGAGATTAAATGTCTGCCATGAGTGGAAAATCTGAATCGTGCTCAAGAGGCTGCCTGACACTGTCACACGTGGCACAGATGTCACCACTCCAGACAATGTGCTCAAGGGCAAGGCACAGCAGCAGCAGGAGCCAAAAAACTCAAGCTGGGTCTTGCCATGTCCATTTTCATGGAATCACAGAAAAATATGAGTTGGAAAGACCTTTAAAGGTCATCTGGTCCAACACCCCCTGCAATGAGCTGGGACATCAACTGGATCATGTTGTTCAGAGCCCTGTCCAACCTGACCTTGAATCTTTCCAGGGATGGCGCAGACACCACTTTCCTGACCAACCTGTGCCACCTTCATTGTAAAAAGCTGCTTTCCACAAATTATGCACTGTCCCAATGTCCTGAGCTGCATCAAAGTTCTCCCAAACAGAGCTGAATCTGAGCTGGGATCCTTTTGTGGCTGTCACCCACAGCAGCTGAGCCTGTGACCTACTGCAGGTCCTCACAGCTTAAAAAGCTGCTTCTGTAAAATGTTTAAAGGCATAAAATTTATCTGTACTCAGCAAGGTTGAGGCCCCAAAAGTATCCCAACAGCCTGACCAACCCAAGTCACATTCAAAGTCTTTCAGAAGAATTCATCCAGGATCTGCCAGATCCCAGGGCTGTGGGATCCAAACCCATCCTTAACTCCTTTCATTGTAAAAAACCAAATCCCCCAAGCTGTCATGTCAGAATTTCTTGCATCTCAAGTGGGTTTCACACAGCTGACTCACAGGACAGTGACCATCAGGACCTTCCTGTCCCACTGTCTCTAATCACACTCTGCTTTAGGGAATTGCACTGGCAGGAAAAAAAAATCATCCTGCTGCCAGAAACAATTGATGAAATAACTTTTCTGGAGTACTTATATTGATGAAAAAACTTTCTCTAGAGTATTTATATTGATGAAATAACTTCTCTGGAGTACTGAAAATCCAGTTGTGCTGAGGAAATTCACTCTCCAAGTGAAGCAGGGACCTCAAGGAGGGCTGTGGTGCTCTGGGCTCAGCAGGGCCAGGAACACACCTGGTTAAGGACACCAGCAGTTTTCTCACAGAAAACACTGCAGGAATGTGTTATCCACAAAGGATTATTGCAGCTCAGATGCTGACTGCTTGTGTCACACTCACTCCTTCCCACAGCAGATAAACAAACCAGTCTGTGCTCACTCTCCTGGCCAGCCCAGCTGTCTCCTACACAACTGATTAGGGGAGAGTTTCCCCTTCAAATATATAAAATAAATGGCAAAATACATCATCAAGAGAAGGCCACTCTTATGTGCAGCTCAAATCTGCTCACAACCCTCAACTCTGCTATTCATCAAGTCTTTGGGAACTGGTTTTCACCTTCACTGATAGATCTGTTCAGCAGCTCTGCTTTGCATTTCTTTCATGTTTCTTTCAGGAGAGGTTTTCAGAAGCACCTGGAATACGTCAGAACTGGAGAAGAAAGTTAACTGACTGTGTTTTAATTCTTCACTTTGTAAGCAAGTCCCAGATTCAGAGAACAAGTGCTTGCAAAGGACATCTATCAATTTAGGAGATTAGCACAGCTTGTTTACAGAAAACCTGCAAAGATCAAAATCATAACAAACAAATCTCTGTTGTCAGGAGAATTAAAAAAAAAAAAAACAGGAAGGAAAATGTTTCTCAAAATGCAGCTTCATGCCATTTGAGATGATCAATAATTCAGGAATTTTCTGAATTCTCTTCAGAGGGGAACTAGTTAAGTTTCCCTGTGTATTGGCATTTGCTCAGCATCCCTGTGTGTGGGTTCCAAACCTGTGGGGATTTTATTTTTTCCAGCAGTGCTCCAAGGCTGCCCTCCACTGCACGTGTGTTTAGCATAATCTAAAGCCAAGTCTTGGAGATCTCCTATCAATTAAGACAGAGACAGGAGGACAGGGCTGGGTTGTACAAGCAGAATAATTGGGAAGGGTACCAGAACTGCACCCTGGAAAGCTCTCTGTTATTTAAAAACAACCCAAAAAATGACTTCTGCATTTTACTGTTGATGGGTTTGGGTTTTTTTTTTTTTTTAATGGTAGCTTGGTTTAAATATTTTTAAGAACTGAAAAAACTGAATTGAAATTTCTGCTTTGTAACTTCAGGAAAATAAGGGTGGTTTTTTTATTCCTTCCCTCTCTATGCGTAAAAAACAGGGAAGGTAATATTTCCAAACCTTGCAGAGGCCTCATCCATCAAACCACTTCAGCCCATCTGCAGAGGGCTCATCCCTGTGCTCTCCTCCCTCTCTCCTTTACTGTAGAACAGAAAGACATCAGCTCCTGAAAATATTTCCCCACCCTCCATCTAACTTTGGAAGCTCAGACAGCATCTCTGAGAGAAGTTTACATTTCTCTCTCCATCCTCTGCCTCCTCACCATAACCTGGTGCCCAAGTACAATTTTTGTGGCAATTTCAGCAAATTCCACACAACTTACTTCAAATTAAATTTGATAAATTTTGGCAGCTCACCTGCTCCACGTGGGGCTGAACCCCCAGCCCTGAGCAGGCTGCAGTGATGTTAAAGGAGCTCCAAACACCAGGAGAGGAAATTCCGCAGGAACTATTATTAGCTCCTGTTTATACTGTCATTTTTCTTATCAGTAGGAGATTATTTATACAGAGCCCAACCCAAGTGCTTCTTGTTTATCTTATTACAGACACCATTAAAAAAGTTTCTATAAAAAGCAGCTCCTGTTTTTAGGACCAGCACTAGTAAGTGTTATGCTAAGTTTTTGCTGCTTATCAATCACTCTTTATTTTCAAGTCACTTTTTAATACCCTGTTTACTATTTTCCAACCTGTCCTGTCCTCTCCATACACCAGGCAGCCCTGTAGAACATCTTCCAGGTTTCATTTTTCCTGTCAGATTCATTATCTAAATGACTTTTAGAGTTTCTGGTAATTTTATAAGGATTAAGAGAGCCTCAACATTTTTCTATTGCAACAGCTGACTTTAACCCTCAGCTCTGTGTTCCTCTCTCCTGCATCCTCCCTCTCCATCACTTGCTTACAACAGGAAAAACAAGAAGAAAAGATGTTTACTGATGCAGAACTGCTCTGCAGGACTATGGATTCTGTAAGTGCTCTGCAAGGTTAGAATTAAGATGGGAATAAGGAGAAATGTGTTCCTGAATTAAAGTGTAGTTTGAAGAATTAGCAAAATTAGGCAAAAAAGGAGGTTTTGAGGGGTCACAGCTGCAGCAGAGGTTTCTGCACCAAGGACAGAACATGGCAAGTTACAGAATGGGGATAAATAAGGTCATAAGGACAGAGGAAACAGAGAATTGGTGGAGGTTGTAAGGAAAAGTTGCCAGCAGAGGTAGCAGAGGTAGCCAAGCCACTCTCCTGGACAGAACCAGCCATAAATTTTTCATTTCTTTTTTGCCTCTTCCCAGAGCAGAAGGGAGGAAGACTAAAAGCCAATTTTTCTATTTTGCTCTTGTAAAACTAACTTTTTACAGAAAATCTTTATCAGTAAGACAGAGGCTGTAAATCCTGAGCTGATGCCATTTGGGATCACACACTCTGCAAAGCCTCTGCCTATACAAACTGGTTTTTTTACTGAACCAGAAGCAGTTTCCAGACATTCCTTGGGAGTCTCTTCCCCAGCTGAAAGGGATGTTGGAGGCATTGAAGAATATTCCAAATCATCCAGCACTCATCAGGCTGAGACAGCTCTGAAGGGACAGCCCTGGGATGCTCTGCCCCGGATCTCTGTCCTGAGCTATTTCAGTCACTCCTCACCACTCCCTGCTTTGGAGAGGAAGCTGATGTTCCTGCCTGCTAGAGCTGAGTACACTCTTTAATCTGCTTTTTCCAAACATCTCTTTGAGATTTGCCATTTCCCTCAGATAAGTCATTACTATGTACTTAGGGGTGGCACATAAGTGCTACACATCTGCTTACACAAGGCTGGGGGTTGATTTAAAATGAATCAGCTCCCACCCAGCCCAGGGAGGATGACTGGGATGCAAAGATGTACTGGTTTCCCATGGATTTGGCTCAAAAACAAGATGATAACACAGCGCCTTCAGCTCAGCCCTCATTCTGTCCCACTGACACCCTGCAGTATTTCTCTGGTCTCTCTGTGAGCACACTGTGGGTTGGGTGGGAAGGGTGTGAAATTCAGGCAGCCACGTCTCAAGGGCATGGTTTGGTGTCATTTACTCACAGGAGCAATAAAGAGAGCTCCCAAAAGCTAAATGCCAACTGAATGCCCACTGAAACCCAAGAGAACAGGCTCAGGGTGGAAGGAGGGAAAGGATCAGGTGTGAAGAGACTGGTCTTGCCTTTCCTACAGCTTCTTGCAGGGCATCAAACACATGCACCAATTAATCAGTTAATTATATTTAGATTCATTCCTTTCATTGAGACAGACTTGGATCTGGTGTGGTGATTCTGATTCAATGACCCCACAACTGGCCAAAAAAACCCCAAACATTGGCTCCCTTTGGAAATACTCCTTTTGTGCAATTTTCCCCTCTTTGCACAACTTCTCTTGCAGGGGAAGCCAGCCTGACTTGCTGGGTGCTATACAGAGGTTAATTCAGGCAAGGAATGAACAAAAGCAGGAGAGGGACCCACTAACTACCAAAACTTTAGAGTTCATGTACAATTTAAGCAACTCAACTTATACATTAATTTTTGAAGTATTTGTGCTAACATCTGGTAAGGCCAAAAACATCCCTTACATTTACACAAATTGGTAATCTCAGGATTTTCAGGATGAACCTGAGACCAGGGAAGGACAAGTCCTTTTTCCCAGGATCACAGAGGAGTTGGAGATATGGAAAGAATTCCTGGCTCTGTGGCTCAAGCACCAGTTTGTGCTTGCCCACATCAACTGCTGCCATGTCTGCAAACCCACGGCTCCCAGACAGGTGGATTCCTATGACAATTCAAATCCTGGAAATATCATAAAATAACAACTTTCCTCCTACTGCTTTGGCATTCCCAGACATCTAGGAACCTTAAAAATTATCTATTTCAAGATTTTTATCCAAGCTTGGGTTAAAAAGTTAACAAATCTTAGAGGTGTAACAGGGGATTGAGCTTCCTGAATTTTATCATCAAGTCTTCATCCTAAAGGAAGGGCTGGAGTGAATCCAGAGCAGGGAACAGAGCTGGGGAAGGGGCTGGAGCACCAGGAGGGGCTGAGGGAGCTGGGAAAGGGGCTCAGCCTGGAGAAAAGGAGGCTCGGGGGGACCTTGTGGCTCTGCACAACTCCCTGACAGGGAACAAGGGACAGGATAAGAGGGAACAGCCTCAAGCTGTGCCAGGGCAGGTTCAGGTTGGATATTGGGAACAATTCCTGCCTGCAAAGGGCTCTCCAGCCCTGGCACAGCTGCCCAGGGCAGTGCTGGAGTCCCCATCCCTGCAGGGATTTAAATCCCTGTGGATGTGGCACTTGGGGACACGGATCAGTGGTGGCCTTGGCAGTGCTGGGGGAGTGATCAGACCCAATGGTCTCAGAGGGCTTTTCCAACCAAAATGATTTTGAGGCTGCTCCAGGCAAAGCCTGTGTGCCTGGAACGGGGAAACAACAACACCTCACCCCAGGGAGGAGCAACAGGACTTTGCAACCCTGTCTGGAAAGCTCTGGGAACACACCCAGGGAAGAAGTGGCACCACTGCAGTGAGTTCACCTGTCTGGATGTGAGAGAGAAGGCTCAGGGCACAGGGCACCCAGAACTGCTGCTCCTCCAGGTAAAACCTGAGCTGGTCTGGTCATCCCTCAACCTCCCTTTGGATTTTCATTGATGGTGACTCAAATGATGGATAAAACTTCCAACCCTCATCCTCCAACTCCTGGCTGCAGTGGTAGCAGCTATAGCTGTGTCTCCTGACTATTCATATACTTTTTAATATATAAATACACATTTATCTCTCTCTCTCCATACCCAGAGATGCAGATATGCATCTATTTGCCGCACTCAACAACAATTTAAGAATTAAGGAAAACCGTTTTCATTTTAAGATAAGAACTTCAGGCTTTATTATAATGCTGTAAAATAAAATCTGCCAGCACAAGCCACAGGAAAAAAAAAAAAGAAAAAAAAAAGTGATTCACTGGGGAAGTTCCATGATGTGCAGGACAATGGGTCTTAAATCAAAGGCATACATTATCATGACTAAGCTGACAGATCTGCACTGCAATGCAGAAAGCCAAGTGATATTCCAACATCTGCACCGTGCTCAGACAGGCAGCTCAGACACAGAGATTCCCAAAATGAGGAAAGGACTCCACTCCCCAGGCTCTTACCTGTTACCTGTGCAACAACTGCTTGGGAAATTCTCCGGTTGGCGAGGAAGGCTTTGATTTCCTCCTTTATCACACTGCTGTCCCTCCTACCAAAACAAAACAACAACAGGACACACAAAAAGAGGGACAGACCAAAGTGCACCTGCAAGATGCAAAATGTCTTTATTTCCTTTATTTAGGGGGCAAGGAGTGAGGAAGGCTGGCATTAAAACAGCCCAAGTGCCTCAGTGCTGGACACTTCTTTTAACAAGTGTCACGTTTGATCAAAGAACCATAGCAGGAGAATGGATGACTCATGTCCCATATAATTCATATTAGGTGCAGCACTGCCATATGGAATGTACAAAGTTTCATTACACAGGGATGAATAAATCTCTCATACCAGCATAAAAACCTCACTCGTAAAAATGAGGCAGAAAAATAAAAAATAAAGGATAGCAGGGGCTGCATGGTTAGTTGCCCAAATGAATATGCACAGACCAACCTCCTCCAGCGTCCCAAGGAAAAGATCCAAAATTTTGGAGCCTCTGTCCTCACACCCTCCTTTAGTCCCCTACTTAGTCCAGAGCTTGCACTGAATGAACTGAGGTCTTTGCATCATTTTTACAAGGTCTGCACAGGTAGTTCAGAAGGGGCTAAAACTGTGCTAAAAGCAAATAAATTGTGGCTGCACAAGTACTGTGATACACAGCAAATTTCATTTGCAATAAACTCATACTTTGCCCCTCCTCTTCCTCTCTCCCTTCCTGAGAAGGGCAGGCAATTAAAACCAACCTTTATTAGGCCTTATGAGACATTTCCCTTCCCTTTCTCCCCTCCTGCCCCAGCTGCATTGAAGGCAGACTCAAGCTTGCAAACGTAAATGCAAAATGAACGCTGTGCTGTGGGCTCATCTTTATTTCTGTACCCAACACTCATCATCCATATGCCTGCAAACACAAGCAATTTCAGTTTAAATAAGCACTAAAAGCATTACCTGAGACTCACTGCACAGGAACCCAAACCTCAGCCATGGGAACTTGGCACTCCGCTGTACTCACCCCCTTCCTGCACAATTCCATCATCCTGCAGCCGACAGCAAATGAGGTTGATCGGCTTTTCTTACTGCTCATCTCTAATCCTCTCCCCCAAAAGCCACATCTTTCCCTGAAATTTCCAAACTACTTCCAAGGCATTTCTATTCTGGAGCTTATGGACTCCAGTCCTCCCACAGGTACTTCAGGAATGGAGCAGTTTTTGGGGGAAAAAAGAAAAAAATTCCAGCATTATGACCAAAATTGTTTGGAGACATTTGGCCTTTCCTCTTATTTCTTTGTGCTCTCAAAGCCCACTGACTGACTTTCATCCTCAGGAGTACAATCCCCTCCTTTCATCTTTGCCATAATGCTGAAAAGAAAACTGCTAAAAGTAAAGGAAGGTCAGCCCTGTAAAAAAAAAAACACCCCAATGGCTCTCAGAGAAAACTTCTGCTTCTTCTTTATTATTTGTATTTTCCTGCATCCTTCTGCAAATCCCTGCCACAAACTATAAACAAACAGCATGCATCCTCTCCAGATCCCACTGGATATCCAAGTTGGATTCCCTACTCTCCCTCTATATGGAAGGAATTACAATGGGTGTGAAATAGTGGAGAAGGAGTCATGTGAATTGATATTTGATCAGAATCCTGAATAAAAGTAAAAGAGTGCTCTAACATCAATCCCAACTTTTGGTACAGCACTGGAAAAATGATTTCAACAGTCAGACTGTGGGACTGGGGCTGCCTCCACAAGGCAGGTGAGAGGTTCTGGGATGGTGACCCCTGGAGCCCTGGCAGGAACAATTGCCTGGAGCAGCTCCCGCTCTCCTGATCATCATCAAATCCTCATGGAACGGTGTGGGTTGGAAGAGACATTTCAGGCCATTTAGTCCAAATCTACTGTGATAAGCAGTATCTTCAAGCAGATCAGGTTGCTCAGAGCCCTGTCCCACCTGACCTTGAATATTTCCTGGGAGGAGACATCCACCACCTCCTTGGACAACCTGTGCCAGCATTTTACCACCCTATTTCAGCAATCTTCCAACGCACCCACTCCTGCTGAGTGAGAGGCTCTGGGATGGTGACCCTTGGAGCACTGGCAGGAACAACTGCCTGAAGCAACTGTCTGATGCTCTCCTCCTCATCATCATCATCATTATAATCATCATCACCATCATCATCATCATCAAATCCTCATGGAACGATGTGGGTTGGAAGAGACATTTCAGGCCATTTAGTCCAATCCTACTGTGATAAGCAGTGGTATCTTCAACTAGAACAGGTTGCTCAGAGCCCTGTCCCACCTGACCTCGAATATTTCCTGGGATGAGACACCCACCACCTCCTTGGACAACCCATGCCAGCATTTAACCACTCCTGCTGAGTCACTTCTCACCTCCCCACCTTTTACAGAGACCATCACTCACCTCATCAGCTCCTCCACTTTGTCGTCGATGTCCAAGTCCTCCTCGGAAGCCTCGAAGCTGTAGGACCTCTGGGCCAGGCTGTTGGCCAGCGGGTAGCGGGTGGGCGACATCTTCCCGTTGAAGGCAGACAACCTCTCGTTACTCTCCCTCCCGTTCTGATTCGTAGTGCAAGGCTGTGGGGAGGTGTCGTAACTGTTGCTCGGGGACGGGGACATCCCCGAGTGCTGCGTCTGCGTGGAAGCCGTGGCCGTCGAGGATGACGCCGGCACGTTGTTGGTGCTGTTGCCGTAGGAGCCGCCTCCGTAGCCGGATCTTCTCCCGAATTTGTCGCTGTGCTCTTGGTCCAGACGGTCCAAGGTTTCCAGGGCGTGCAGGATCTCATGCCTGGTCATTCCCGTGCGTCTCAGGCGCTGCAGGAGGTCGATCTGCTCTATGGTGAATCTTGGCTCGTCTGTGTAGTGAGACATGGTTTCCAGCAGGCTGGAAATGAGGGAAAACACAAAATACTTCAGTTCAATAATTCTATGTGGCAAATGGAAGGTACTTTATAAATTCTGGCAGCTCCAAAATCCACCTCCGCATGGCAGCTCCAAAATCCACCTCCAACCAACTCAGCTGGACACCTGCCATGAATGCCAATCTCACTGCACACAGCAGGAGTGCTCCAACAGCATTTCAGACCTCTCCTCACATTCCCCACACCTGCACCAACCCTGCAGTCTGTGCCCTTTTGTGCTCTAGGGTGAATCTTGGCTTGTCTGTGTAGTGAGACATGGTTTCCAGCAGGCTGGAAATGAGGGAAAATACAAAATACTTCAGTTCAATAGTTCTACGTGGCACATGGAAGGTGCTTCATAAATTCTGGCAGCTCCAAAATCCACCTCCACACGACAGCTCCAAAATCCACCTCCAACCAACCTCAGCTGGACACCTGCCATGAATGCCAATCTCACTACACAGCAGAAGGGTTCATTTTCCTTGGAGTGCTCCAACAGCATTTCAGACCTCTCCTGACATTCCCCACACCCTGCAGTTTGTGCCCTTTTGTGCCCTATGGTGGTGAATCTTGGCTCATCTGGGTAGTGAGACATGGTTTCCAGCAGGCTGGAAATGAGGGAAAACACAAAATACTTCAGTTCAATAGTTCTACATGGAAGGTACTTCATAAATTCTGGTGCAAAACTTTAAGACACCACACAGAGCAAAATCCACCTCCAACCAACCTCAGCTGGACACCTGCCATGAATGCCAATCTCACTACACAGCAGAAGGGTTCATTTTCCTTGGAGTGCTCCAACAGCATTTCAGACTCCTCCTGACATTCCCCACACCTGCACCAACTCTGCAGTTTGTGCCTTTTTTTTGTTTTTGATAAACCACTGCTACAGAGACTGTGGTTGCTCAGTAATTATGGCTGCAACTTGATCCCAGACAAAATTTTGCCCAGTGTTAAGTACCCATCGGACAGGAATCTCAGATTTCTGTGGTGCCCACAGATCTGAGTTTTTCTGGACAAGTTTTCACCAGTTATGACATGAGATTTATGAATCTCTACTCTTTCAAATCTTAACTACAAAGAGTTCGAGTTGCCCTAACTTTTGTTGCTGCCTTGAAAAAAAAAAGAAGATAAAAACACACCCAGCGGAAATTCTAGTGGCCTGTAGGACCCAAGCTGATTTGACTGAAGTTGGATTTCTGAAGTTAGGAACTTTTGAACCTGGAATGTTGTCACAGATTGCCTGCCCTGACAAGGAAAGTGCAGCACATCCAATTACTCCTGAGCTTTCATTTAAAGAAATAAGTCTTCAGCTTTTTCTCCTCTAAAGATTGCCTTCTTAGGCAACTTGACCATCCTGGTGGCTCAACAAAATAATTTTTAACTCCTAAACCTCCCAAGGTGCAACAACAATGAATATTATTTGCTGCAAAGCCCAGAAATGGAAATGAAAAAAATCCCAGTATGCTCCCTTAATCGTGCTTCATTCCTAATTCTCCTGGCTACAGATCCAAATGTCACACAAACAACAAGATCTCCTCCTTCAGAACTCTAGATCTTGAGAAGAAGGGATGGCAGATGGAGGGCAGGCAGAACTTGGCAAGCAGAATATGGCATTTTCCATCCTTCTCAGGAATCTTCTCGTGAGTCAAGGGTTTATTGCCATTCCTGCAGGAGAGCAGGGTGAAGAGATCGCTCAAACTCCAGGAGATGTGACAGAGCTGATGTACAATCCCTGAGAGCCAGAGCAAATCACAGCTGAGGGAAAGTCAAGGAAGGATTCCAAGGACCCTGTGAAAGCCAGGAGAGGGACGATAGCTGTCAGGCTGAGAAACCTTCCAGGGCTGCCTATTCCTCCCCACACATTTTGAGGATGACTCCTTATGTCCATTTAGAGGACACAGTCTCAAGCTACATCAGGGAAGGTACAGGTTGGATGTTAGGAAGAAATTTTTCACAGAAAGAATAATAAAGTACTGGAATGCTCTTCCCAGGGAGGTGGCAGAATCACCATCTCTGGATGTGTTTAAAAAAAGACTGGACATGGCACTTGGTGCTATGCTCTAGTTGAGGTGTTAGGGCATAGGCTGGACTCGATGATCTTAGACGTCTCTTCCAACCTCATTATTCTGTGATTCTGTGATTTCTGCCCTGGCACAGAGAAGTTCCTAACAGGAGTCATGGAATGACTCGAGATCCATAGCTGGGGCTGAAGAACAACACTGAAAACTTGCTTGTTGGAACAGAGCTGAAGCAGAGCTGTAAAGACAAAGCCAAGATGCACAAACCCACAAAAATGGTACTTGCAGCCTGGGAAATACAGAAATGAGAAGAAAATCTCATCTTTGCCCTCTGAGCTCCTTACATTGTTCTGTGGGAGAAGGAAGCAGGAGGACAATGCAAGGGGATGACTCCCATCCAAGAAAATGCCTGTGTGAGAAGACAGACGTTCCACATCCACATCAGCGCTTCAGCCCAACGGGAATGTGCTGTCCTCCGGAAAACTGATTACTGGAAACGTCCAGGCCATTTAAAATTTTCCAAGACAAGCACCCAGACTCTGTTGAACCACAGGAGGGCATGGCAGGCAATGCAGCAGTCGAGCTGCAACTGACTGGAATTGTAACAACCACAATTTGGAAGTGGCATCCCAGGCTGAGACCTTCGGAGCCTGGCGGGGAGCGTTTGGAACCAGACGTTGTGTTCCAGGTTTGGCCTCTGGGGGAGGAAGGACTGCTCCATCCTCCTCTCCCAGCTTTGGGAGAAGTATCACAAGGATTTTACTGACTCATCACAGCCAGCTCTGAGCAGCACCATTTTCAAGCAGAAAAATCTCTTTAAACATCTGGCCTTGAGGTGGTTTTCACTGGGTATGCCAGCTCACCCTTCCTCAGGTCAACACCTGGGTTTGGGATTCTTACCAGTGTTTCTAATGTCACCATTTCCCAGATCATTTATCTGTCAATACCAAGTTTCATGTGCTCAGGTTCTTTGTTTGAACTGGAGAATTTAATGAGCCAGAGCCTCCAACCAGAATTACCTCCACTCAAAATTCCTACTTTACAGACTCTTCAACATTTAATACTAAAGTATACTTTAAATTATTTAATCATCCATTTAATCATCCAGACACAGAAACCCAGAACTTTTGTCCTTGTAGCCCATGAACTAAAAAACTCCCATCCGACAAAAAAAAGACTTTCCAGATGGCTTCAAGAATGTCAAGCAACACAGAATCATGGAATTACAGAATGGTAATTGAAATGGGCTGTAAAATCATTTAGTTCCACCTTCCACTATCCCAGGTTGCTCCAAGCCCCATCCAGCCTGGCCTTGGACATTTCCAAGGATGGAGCAGCCACAAATTCCCTGGGCACCCTGTGCCAGGGCCTCACCACCTTCTGCAGCACTTGGTGGCCATGGCCAGCGATTCTCTCTAAAATTTGGGTGTCATTCCTAATTTGTCTAAAGTGCCAGGGCTCAGCTCCTGGATCTGGGTGCCCAGGCCAAATTAATCTCCTTTAGTGAATTACACACAATGATTTGGTGAATCCTAAGTGTCCTTTAGTGAATTCCAGCTAATGAAGTGCAGAGTTCTCAGATGCAGGGGCAGGGATTGACCTCTTGTTGCTCGTGGCCATATGAGGGAAGAGCTCCAGCCTCAATTCCTCAGTTTGTCCTTCTTTGACACAGCTGAGCTTGTGCAGGAATTTCAGTTCACAGGGATGCAAAGGCTGCTGGGCAAGGCCACCCTCTGCCCCAGGAATAAAGATATTAAATGATTTCCAACTTGTGTTCTGGAGTCCTGTTCATCAATGGACTTTAAAGCCTTGCAGAAACAAATGTAAGAGCAGCAAACCTAATTAACTCCATGATACTGTGTTTAACCACTGGAAAAATGTGGACAACTTGAAAAAAAAAACAAACTAAAATCAATTTTCTGCTTGTCTGTCCATGCAAAGAATTATTCCAACCCTCCAAAATTTTTAAGGCAACTTCTGGGTAATTTTTAAGAGGTAAGAACACTGAAATTAGAATATCTCCCTGCTGGTCTCACTAATGTGATAGAGAGATGCCCAAGTGCCTTGTTTATATTTGCATACTCAGCAAATACTGCACTGACACATCTCATTGGTCTTCTTGATCTGGAACTCCTGTTCCCATCTTCATGTGCTTTTCTACACAGCCATGAGATCTAGAAATAATGCTCCTGAGGGACATTCATGATTGAAAACAGCTGCAGGAACTTGGAATTTTCCATTAAAACCCCAAAACAAATATTGCAAAATGTGGTATTATTGAACATGTTCCAACATTGCCAACTATCCACAACTTTTTAATGAATAACTACAGCAAGCATTATTTCAAACTGTTACTCGAGCAGGGCTTTGGTAATTTTCCCTTTTTAAAATATTTTAATAAACTTATCCTGTTTAAAGATCAATTTACAAAGCAGTTAATTAAATCAACCATTTTAGAATCACCCTAATTTCATTCACCTCATTAATGAGTGAATATTCTCCACCACTTCATCCCCCCCCCACACTGCAGTAAGAGCCTCTTATCCTCCTGCACTCCTCTGGCTACCTGTAATTCAATTTATTTCCCCCTCTTTTTCCTTGTGAAATACAATCAACTGCAAAAGTAGCAAGGAATAAAATAAGATAGAGACAAGCAGAATGATTGGGGGGTATAGGAGAAAATCAAGATGGAAAATACTTTTCCTGAGAACAGGACTGTGGACTGACTTTGCTGTAGGCAAACTTTGCTGCCTGTGTAGCAAAACATCCTCTACATCCCATGCTTTATCTGCTATCAATACTCTCACCACTGACAATGGGCTGTCAAAATTTGCTTGGGGAGACACTCAAAAAAAGAGAGATAGCCAAGGGAGAACAACTGCAAATTTTTCTCCCTGAAATTTTGTAAGCAAAACCTCTGCAAATTTCTAATTAAGCTCAAAAGTAAAAGTGACCGATTTTTTAACAACTGAATCTTGCCCTTTAAGACAAAGTTTCTTTAGGTTCTGGCAAAAAAAATTGTAAGGAGCCTAAAATATCAAACTTATTTACATTCCTTACACTAATCATCCCCCAAAAAGATGGTTCAGTTGTACCATTCTAAAGCATTAAAACTTCATGCTCATCTTTCACAGCTCATCCAAAAGCAACCTGAGGTACCGGAATATCAGACTGAAGGGAGAACTCTAAGGAGGTAAATAAAAAGGAATTTATTTTCCAGCACAAAACCCACAGATATAAAATATCCAGCAGGTCCCAACCAGCCCAATGCAGTACCACTCCTCCTCCTTCTGAGGGGAGGCTGTTCAGCACTGCCTGTCCTTCTCATTCAATGAAGCTTTATTTAAACTCATTTTTTTAAATTAATTTCACCCTTTGGATGTGGGGTTCCCTCCCCAGTTTGACTGTTCTGATCTCCAGTAGGGATATGTGGCTGGACTGCTCTCCTCCCTTATTTTCCTGCACTATATAGAGAAAAGTAAGGAAAAACACATCAAGGGTTTCTCACCTACTCTCACAGCCCAAGCCCACGCTGATACAAGAATCATTTACCCAACACTTAACTTTCTAGGTGATGGAGCACAGCAGAATAATCCCATAAAAACAGCCACGAGCTAAGTCCATGTCCAATTGAACTCGCAGAAGTTCAAAGCAATTCAATTACCCGTTTGGGAATAAGGCCAGACAGCAGCCTTAACACCTCTAACACTTGAGAAAATGGCTCTGAACTCTTTAATGATCACAAGAAATCATTTTTTCCACTCTTCTACTCACTGTAGATGAGTAGGAAGCACTCTAGCATCACTGAGGAGATGCTCTTCTGCAGAGGTCCTTCTCCAATTCCCATTAAAATTCACAGCTTTATCTAATAAGCAAAGCTCAGGACTTACAAAACCAGTTGAGCTTTCTGCTGTAAGACCTATATTTGATATAATCTGCATAATATGGATGTGGGCAAGAGCCAAAGTGTTCAGAACAGGATCCTAAGTCTGGTAATTGGTTTAAGAATGATTCTGATCGAGTCCCATCAACTGAGGAGAGCAGGATGGGGAGAGATGCCAACATTTCCCCTTCTCTGACACACAGCACAGGGCAGGACACCCCTGCACTGCTCAAGGGACATCCAGGATTGTCATCTCATTTATTACAGCACCAGCATTTTTCACAACATCACAGGCACCTCCTTGGTGTCACTGACTGCCATCTCACCATTTAAATGGGAGAGCAAAATCACAACATAAATTGTGGCTTTCCAGTTGAAATAGGTTTTTCCAAAGTACACAGCTAAAAAACCCACTTTCTATAACGTGTTAATTAAACCAGAGTTTTAACTACCATCACAGTTAGAAGCTGAACTCCTTAACCTGCTAAATTTTTCTCCTGTGTGTCTGTGCATCCACTATTGGTGAGAACTGCAGCCTGAGCAGCTCTGGAGGTGGATGTCCTCCTGATATTAAAAAGAGGCATTAAGGATGGCACTGCTATTTCCAAAGCAATGTAATTTGCTTATCACCCAGCCTGACATTCCACCACCAAATCCACATGAAGGACTGCTCCAGATGCTTCCTATGAGCACCACTGACTACAAAGAAACTCCACTTGCAGCTGCTCACTCTGAATTTTTAACCCTGGTTTAGGTTATGCAAGCTTGTTTCTTTCTCCAGACATATTTATGATATCCAAGGACCAAGCATAGTTTCACTCAGTCCTTCCTTTCCTACACAGAATTCTGGGCTAGTGTTGGTTGGAAGGGAGCTCAAAGCTCATCTGCCATGGGCAGGGATGGCACTGAGAGATGAGGCTGATCAGGGCCCCATCCAACCCTTCACCCCATCCCAAAGAATGCAGTTGGTTCTTACAAGACACTCAAAGGAAGGGCTTCATTGAGCTACAGCTGGTCCATAACAGCACTGACATGTATCACCAAAAAATCCCAGAATGTTCTGAGATGGAAGGGACACACAAGGATCAAACCCAGAGGCAAAGACTGTGACCCTTCCAGGACAGCTCTAAGGCACTGCTGGAAGAGAACTGGGGCATTTAAGGCACAACAGTATTCTGAAATTCAAGGTTTGACTTTTTCTGTTCTTACTGAACAAATGAATCTCCTTCCATTCAGAGGCTGGGGAGGCCCTGGCACAGGTTTCTCAGAGAAGCTGTGGCTGTCCCTGCATCCCTGGAAGTGTCCAAGGCCAGGTTGGACAGGGCTTGGAGCAACCCAGGACAGTGAATGGCATCCCTGCCATTGGAATGAGATGATCTTCAAGGTTCCTTGCAACACAAACCATTGTGTGCCTCAATGATTCATAGTAATATAAATACTTCAGAACCACCTAAAACTTTGCACCATATTAAGCAAAGCTGCCTTCAAAACCAGGAGCTGATGCTGTGAATTCTGAGGCGTAACAGAGGATTAAGGATCTGACTCATCACTTATGCTCATCAGTTGCAACTCCAGTATTTTCAGAGGACTTGTATCAGTTTTCAAAAGAGAGAAAGAGAAAAAAAGAAAAAAACCTCAGGCCTGAAGTGCTCATCATGTCAACGAACACAGAGCCATCCTCACCCATACGTTTGCATAATTATCTCCTGCAGTTGTATCTCTGGCTTCTGATTTTCAAAAAAAAAAAAAAAAGGCCTCTACTCCCATTCATCCTGATTCACAAACAAAATGTAATTCTTGTAATGACTGCTCTCATCTCGGGGAAACGAGAGCCTCGTGCTGCAGCAAGGGGGGAAATCAGGCTCTGAGCTGAGCCCCAGAGCCCCAGCATCAGCAGCTCTGTTTAGGGATGCAAAACAGCAGCTCTGGAATGCAGAGCTGTGCCACACGCCTTCGATCAAAATGGGGACAATTAATAAGAGCAGCCTGAAACTTCTGAAAATAAATCCGGCGTAATCAAATACTCACCGCTACACAAATTAGAGGAGGCAAGCTGAGAGCAGAATATCAACACATCGTTTCTTCAGGAGGCTTCAAGTTTCTCAGCTGGTTAAAGAGCCCCAAACCCCGACTCACTGTTCTACACAAGCTGCTCTTCCACTTATTCTCTGAAATTCTCTGCTGATAAAATAATTTTAATGGATGCTGGCAGTGAGCAAACCCAGTCGTTTTGCCACTTGGGTGAGTAACTTACTCTGCTTTACATCTCTGGGAAAGAGAGAGAGAACTTGAGATTGATCTTACAAGGCAAAAATATAATATAAATGGCAATTATTGTCATAATCCAAGTCTTACAAAAGGGACTGACCTCTGACTAAGCACAGGGCTGGCAGCCAGATACTTCTGAATTCTACTCAAGGCACGCACTGTTTCATACTGACACCTTATCTGTCTAACCCTAACCTTCCCTACTTCCAAAATCTGGGTTTCCTGCTATTGTTGCAATTCTACAGCAACAAGGCAGGAATTCAAACTCTGAGCCTGGATTCAAGGGCAGAATGAGGGATCAGCAGGACTAACAAACACAGAGAAAAACTGGAGTGGCAGCTGAGTGCTGAACCAGGGCCCAAAGCCCAGACCTGTGCCAAGAGCAAGAAGGAGCTCTTGGGTTTGGGAGCCAAAGACTAAACTTTGGATATATAAACTCTGTAACAGCTCTCAAAGCAGGACTTGTGTGCTTTAGTTACAGTAAATCTCATGAACACACTGAAATAGTGTAATCCATGTGAAGAAACAGTAATTTAAAAAGTCATCAATAAAACTGAGACGTGGGCCTGCCCTAGAGACCAGACTGACACATCCCTGGAAGTGTCCAAGGCCAGGCTGGATGGGGTTTGGAGCAACCTGGGACAGTGGGAGGTGTCCCTGCCCATGGCAGGGGTGGGACAGGATGAGCTTTAAGGCCCCTTCCAACCCAAACCTAAACACTCTGGGATTCTACAATAATTCATCATTTTCAGCCGTCAAGATTACAGGGTACAGTGCTGTCTTCTGCCTCCTCCATTTAATTTCAAAATTTTACCAATCCTCTGTTAAAATGTAGGCAGAATCTCAGAACTCTTCCCCAATAATTCTGCCACTTGGGGTATGTAAATAGTCCAATCACAAGATCCCTGTGAGGCAGGCAATAACACTGCACTAATTTTTGTGACCAAGAGCTCCCAGAGAGGGGCTGCACTTTGGACAAGTCCAAATGACTCCTTCAAAGTCACTCAGGAATTTTGCAAGAAGCCAGAACAAGAGCCTGGCCAAACTCTGAGCATTTTCTCACCACACATACAGGGTCCATCCATCTACAGCATCACACATGACAGAGTGCAGGACAACTTCCAAGCAAAGCCATCACCAGGATTTCCACCACCTCTTCCATACATGAAGAAAAAGAGACAGTCTGAAGTATTTCAGGCACCTTCATTCTCCTTCAGGACTTATCACCAGTACTAACAACTAAAACACTTCCTTAAAAGATAAATTAATTACTTCAGAAAACTAAAATCCAAACCCAGCAAACAGCTGAACCTCACCTACCTCTGCTTTTGTGCTTAACTACAAAGGAAATTATTTTCCACTAGAAAAACAGTTTGCAAGTGCAGTATTACTGGCACAGCCTTAGTGAAGACAGAAATTACACTTGGAGAACTCAGAAATAGATACCAGTGTCTCCTTGAAGAAAATAAATCATAACAGCAAAAACCATGGGCTTCTGGCCACTGCTGCTTCCATACTGGAGTTTTATTTTAGTTAAAAGCACTTCAGAAAGAAATTAATATCCTAATTAATGCTCTTAATTAAGCAACAAACATGTCTTTGTGTAACCCAGACCCAAACCAGGGAAATTTCCGACATGACAGACAAGATCCAGTCTACATTTCACATTGCCAAGGCCACCAGTAACCCATGTCCCCAAGTGTCACATCCACACAGCTTTTAAATCTCTCCAGGGAAGGGAATCCACCACTTCCTTAGGCAGCTGTGCCAAACCTTTTTGAGGAAAAAAAACATTCAACAAGATTTTTTTTTAGGTCACTTTTGCTACGAAATAATGAATTAACTCATCTGGTTTATCTTAAAGTGAAACCAAGGACTCAGGCAGGACATTGTTTCAGTTAAAGAAGCTAAAAAAGCCACATGAATGCTCCCAGAGTCACCCACTATTTACACAATACCTTGTCACCGAAGACAAAAGGAGAAAATCAGCTGAGTTTTCTGTTACCTGAGTTTAATTAACCTGTTCTGTGTCACATCTCAAGGACACTGCACAGGCACAGCTCAGCCTGTGGCGATTTTCTGAGGCACTCTGTCCAGTGCCTGCTCTTCAATCTGTGCTGACTTGGTAGAGTTCACACTCTTGTTCTTTTCTTCCTGTTGTTTTTCCCAAATGATGAAAAGGCTTCAATCCAGCCCTTCTCCACCTGCATTATTCACCCTGATTTTCTTTTATTCACTCCCCAGACTCCCCTGCCACTGCTGGCAGTTAAATTCATAAGCACTGGCCTGGTCATCCAGGTAAATTTGAAGTGATGACAGTGAAACTGTCTGGTTCTTTCAGAAATCATACTTTGAGGGATGTAAAACATACTGATAGTTGTAACTCACTATTAACACATATTAATTAATCAATATGGACTACAAAGCTCAAGTAATTACTCCCATTTTTATGGGGAGCCCAATAGAGATAAAGTTGTTGGCTCCAGGACTTTGTTTTAGATGAATTCTTAATTCCTGAGAGGCCAAGATCAAGAGTTCTGTGTTCACACCACACCTCAAATCCTCTCCAGCACTGACTCTCATCCTACTAAGGGTAAAATGAGGCAGTGAAATGATAACTTGCACCCAGGTAACTCCTACTCTTAGGAGTAACCCAACTACTCTCTTACCACAGCAGCTCTGCAACTCTTCAATCACTATTTAAATTCAAACTTCTAAATTTTTTTTTTAAGGTTCCATTTTCTTCTTTGCCCTTCACAATCCCATTTACCCTTTTTAAAAGATATCTGTGGTTTAATCTGGAAACTTTCTATCTAAATGGGTCATCTTGGCCCATTTCCTCTAATTTAACACTCTCTAATCCCCTCCAAATAAATTCCCCCCAGTTTTCCCTCAGTCAAAAATGATTCCCCTCTACTTCTACAGCATCTTCCATGGCCATACTGACTGCACATACACTGGAATAAATCAAGGAAGCTGCTACTGCTCTGCTGGGAGGTGGCAGCAGAAAAGTGCACAGGGGCAGAACATGACTGAAATTGAGCTAAAGCACAGGAAATTCAAGCTATGCAATTCCCAGTCTGGAAATTTCTGACCAAAGCCTGACACAAAGCTGTGAGATGTCCTTGTGCTCACTCCAAGCACAGAGGAGCTCTGAGGTCACCCAGCAAACTCCAAATTACTGGGATAACAAAGATGCCCACGGTGATGTGGCCTTACCTTCAGACTTCTCTCCTGCTGTGAACCAGATCTTTACAATTTCAAGTGGTGATTTTACTACTGAACTCCAACATACTTCCACAGCTAAAAGGAAGAAGAGGAGGTGGCTCAAGGGACTGGCAGCAAAGTAGGAAACCACCAGCAACAGAAAATCACTAATTAATGGCTTTTTGAAATCCATTGGAGTTTGGTTTCCAACACTAAATCCCTGTCAATCGTTATTTTTTGCTGTGACTTCTTCTACAGAAGGTTGTGGCTGCACTGTCACTTGCACTATCCCTGTCCAAGGATACATGTTCATCCTTGAAATAATCCATCAAGGAAAATGTGATGGTAGTTCCTTGCTACCTATCCTGCAGAAAAGGTTTCTCTTTCCAGACCTGACAGAAGGAACAATCTGAAATCAAGAGGTCCAAGTATCTCAGGAATCTGATTGCAGGGGATGAGCATTTGGTTGTGCCTGTAACAGGGATATTGTGAACAGCCATGCAGGACTGGCCAGTGACAGCACAATACAGGTCAAGCCCTTCCTTTCAGCCTGACAAGCTTCAAAATTTGAATTAATTTGCTTATTTATTGAAGAAACAGCATGGAAACCAATGAAATTGAAGATATATGACAGAAGTAATTAAAAGGAACAAACTGATTTGAAATTCCACAATGAGATTTGGACAATTGGCACTGAAGATACTTGAGTTGCTTGGACCAACACATCCAGCACCAGGATTAGGTGAGGTGCCCCAGGTTTTCTGTCTCTGCCAGAGGCTACTAAATGAAGGTGGCTCATCCCTTTCAGCAAAGCTAGAGTGGTGTTAAACTCTTTATCCCTCTCATTTGTTCAGCTGCTGTATGGAGATCTCTCCTTTAACACTGATTTTTCTCTGATCAAGACTGATTTTATAAGAAGTGCATCATTGTCCTTCTGTTTCAGTGACAGAAATGCAGAAGCACAAACAATACATGAGGCAGACCAAGTGAGCAATTCAGTGTTACTACTCCCTAATTTAAATGTTCAGTTATTTTACTAGTTTTGGTTTAAATGTCTTCCCTGGTTTAAATCTTCCACTAAACCAGTGAAACTCTCCAACTCAGCCAACTGCTCATAATCATTGTAGCCATTTCTCTGCTTTTTTAGACAATTTAACAGAAGAACACCACAAAATTACTCTGAATTGTTATGAGTTTCTTCAGCTTGTACTTACACTACTGGAAAAGTTCTGAGCATACTTTACATGAGGATGGGACGTTACAAAGCCTCTTGAGGGTCTTCAGTGTTATTCACCATTCTGGAAGACACAAGGAAAAGATCCAAGAACATTAGAGAGGTTTGGGAGAGGCAAAGGGATCCAATCACATCATTCTGGATAATCTGTCACTAACCCAGACTCACAGACTTCAATGATTCTTATGGAGAAAGTTGATGTCTGGTGTTGTAATCAGTCCAGAGACAAAAATTTAAATTACAATTGATTTCTTTCGACCACAAGTAAATTAATCTATGCAATCATTTAGCCTTATGACAGTTACCTACCCTTTTAACTCACAAAAGCTATTAAAAGGATTATTTGGCCAACATCCTCAAAGAGCTCAGGAGACAGGTACTGTGTTCTGAGGAGGAATGACCTAATAGAATTTTCCTCAGCTATCACTGCTGATGTCTTTCTCCACAAACTAACACGGACTGAAAGTGCTCCAAAAGTCAAACTATTAACAAGAGGGAAGAGAAAAGCAGGATGTTATATCCAGACAGAGCTAGAAAATGAGTGGATACAGCAGCATAGGGAGTTGCATGGGATAATTTTCCTCTGCTCCATTTGTAACATCAGCAATTGTGGATTGCTAATCCATGGAGAGCAGCCGTGGATGGACAGATCTTGGCTGTTCTCAGTGGTTAAAAGTGGTCCAGACATTAGAGAATGACTGTTCCTCCCTCAACACCTGCTGAAGGTGTTGGGGAAGAACTGCACCTCTCCCAGATGGAGCCCACTGGGCACACAGGGATGCAGAGGCACTGAGCTGGTCAGGCTGGAAAAGCCCCCTAAGATCACAGAACCCCAAAATGGTTTGGGTTGGAATGGACCTTAAAGCTCATCCTGTCCCTCCCCCTGCCATGAACAGGAACATCCTCAACCATCCCAGGTTCCTCCAAGCCCCATCCAACCTGGCCTTGGACACTGCAGCCACAGATGGGAAACCTCTGTCAGGGCCTCCCACCCTCACAGGGAACAATTCCTTCCCAATATCCCATCTATCCCTGCAATCTGGCAGTGGGAAGCCATTCCCTGTGTCCTGTCCCTCCATGCCTTGTCCCCAGTCCCTCTCCAGCTCTCCTGGAGCCCCTTTAGGCCCTGGAAGGGGCTCTGAGCTCTCCCTGGAGCCTCTTCCAGGCTGAACATTCCCAGCTCTCCCAATCTGGCTCCAGAGGGGCTCCTGCCCTCAGAGCAGCTCCGTGGCCTCCTCTGGTTTCACTCCAACAGCTCCACATCTCCCCTGTGCTGAGGAACCCAGAGCTGGACACAGAATTCCACATGAGGTCTCACAAAGCAGAGCACAGGAGGAAAACCACCTCATTCAAGAGCATGAAGAGAAATTGTTACCCCAGCACTCCCAAGTGCCACATCCACACGGCTCCTAAATCCCTCCAGGGATAGTGATACCATTTCCTCGTGGGTTTTTCCTCCAGGAAGAACCTCATGAACTTTCAGGACCAAAGTTTGGGCTGAATGAGCTTTCCCAGATGTGGAAGCACTCAGCTTTTGACCACCAGCTTTCCTGGGAGGTTCAGGTCTGTCCATAAGAACTTTCTCCTAACCACCTGTGACCAGGGAAAGCTCTGGGTGTTTCCAGGGAGGGGAGGTGCTGAGAGTTGGCTGCTGCTCTTCCAGAACAACTCATTTGGACCACACTGAGGTCCTGAGCTGCCTCTTTCTCTCCAGGAATGAGGTGACCAAGATGAATGGTCCCAGCAGACCCCCAGAGGCCACGTTCAGAGAGAATCACTGACACCCAACCACTGAGGGATGGAAGAGCCAAACACTCAGGTCCCTCCCTGTCAGCCACCCCAAACCTTTCAGAGAGACTCCCCCACCAAACCCCTCCTCTGTCCAATTTCTTAACTGCATTTTAAACATATTCCCCCCAAGGCAGTCACAAAAAACATGAGATCATGCTGCTGACTTCTTGCCAAATTTTAATACAGAGAGCTGTTTTGTTTTCCAAAGAGGAACAAATTAGACTTGAATATATACAAACTTTCTGAAGGTCAGAGGGGCTAATGATAAAGAACTGGATTCCTCAGAGAGAGATCTGCTTCCAGGGTGAGAGGTATGGATGTAGAAAAGAAGAAAACCCAGAAAGGAAAAAAAAATCACCTTCCATCATCATGAAATGCAGGATTAAAAGTAGAACATGAGGAGATGAGATAAGAGAAGCAAAGAAAAGGCTGCTGTAACTCAGGTTTTGAGATGACAAAGGCAGGAGGATGATATTAGTGATAGCAATGAAAGAGGAAAAAGCTGGTATGGACCTCAGATGTTTTAAGAGAAGAGCCATTAGGATCCAGACCAAATTTGGGACGTGATTAGAGGAGGAAGATGAGCTTTTCCAAGAGACTGCAGATCTGGGAGTGCAGACAGAGAACATCAGGATTTCAGCAGAAATAAACAGCAGCAAATCCATGCGAAAATAGAGATAATTCTCTGGTTTTGTTACATTTAAGTGTCAAGCAGGTTTACTGCATTCAGAATTCAACCACAGATGAAGCAAGGGAGGACAGGGAAGGCTCAGGTCTGCCTTGGGAGCAGGGCTGGTGAAAGGAAACCCAGCTCCAGAGAAAGGAGAGGAAGCTGGTGCTTCCTCCGGCCGCTGCCAGCCCCAGCGGCCGCTATTGAAAAGGGGCACAAACAGCCTTTGACTCCACGTTGGTCTAAAGTTCAGTGGCACAGAAATACCTTCCCCACCCCCAGACACATGTGAGAAGTTGCTTCAATGCTTTTGTAGCTTAAGGGCACATCAGGCAGGGAACAAGCAAACCCTTCACCTAAAATCGGAGTCAAAACAATTCAATCCTGACCAACATAAATTCCATCAGCAACAAATCCTGACTCTGAATCATGAGTCAATGTCCCTCTTTCCCTCAGCCTCCTTTTAGCACCAAAGCACTCTGAGGCAGGTGTCACCACTCTTTGTGGTGATATGGGAGTAAGAATTCACAAACCTTTGCTCTTTTCGCATTATTCATTAAATAAATTATCTGCTAAGCCAGGGAAAACACAACCAGCTCCCCTTCCTATTTCTGGTAGAGACAATAAAAAAAAAACCAGTCACTATTAATATGGAAATCGTGGCTGCAGTTGTAGAATCAGATGTAATGAACAATCTTGTCCCCAGCTTAAGTTGCTATAAAGGCAGCTTAAATTTACAATGGATGAGTCTTCATGGCAATCTGTTTTTCAGATATTAAAAATCTCATTTTCTCAGTGCCAAGGACAAGTGGAAGTGTGAAGCACTGGAGTATCAACTCTGCATTTGTCTCACTTGACATGAAATCATTCTCATTTTAGTTCTGATTTTTAATACATTCTTGGGATCCCCTTCAGTTTTCTTCATTTCTCACTGTGTGCAATTAAATGTTTTGAAGTAGAGTTCACCCTGATCCACAACACCCAGCAAAAGCAAGGAGAAAGTCACTTGGTAAAGATGAGGCTGATATCACTTATTTGGAAGAGAAACTAATTTTCTCTTTTAATTTCTGAGTGACTCACATAGTATAATTTTTTTTTTAAAAAAGCCATCACTTTGTACTTCACTAATACCTTCCTTGGTGAGTTCTTAAAATGGGATTTACAAATAACAAACTAAAAGCTTTTGTCCTTGGGGAAGACAAACATCAACATTTTGACCTAAGTAAAACATGAACAGAGGGGCTGAATTCTTGGCTTAAAGCCACCCAGGGCAGTGTCAGTGGCTGAACACAGCAGAGGCCCCAGCACTGCAATTGTCACAGCACTCCTGAAATGCAGAACCACCAAGAAATTCAGCCCTAAGAACAAAGTTCTACCACTGCTGAACTTGCAGTAAAGGCAGACCCCCAACTGCATGCATAATTACAAACCAATGCTCTCCTAGAAACAGGAAAAATTAAAAATTTAGGCCTTTTACTCAATGTACAGCTTAAGGTCTGTAGGAATTGTGAGGTCTTCTAGGCAGATCCTGGGCACATGTGTGCACACATGTCCACGAAGATGTGTTGGGGAGGTTCAGGCTGGACATCAGGAGGAATTTCTTCATGGAAAGGGTTGCTAAACATTGGAGTGGGCCCAGGGAGGTGGTGGACTGGATGTGTCACTCAATGCTCTAGTTTGGGTGACAAGCATCTGTCAAAGGTGGGACTCATTCCAACTGGATGATTCTGGAGGTCTTTTCCAACCTAAATGATTTTGGATTCAATAAGTTTCTCTCCACTGAGGGCAGTGTGAAGTAAAGCTGTTACCTGGTTTAACTTCTGTCCCAGAACATCCTGCCTCAAAACCAGCAAGAGACCAAGGATCCATCCACTCCAGCTCATCCTGGTGATTAATCACCCTCTCCACTACAAATTCATACTTGATTTCTACTTTGAATGTGTCTGGCTTCACATTCCAGCCCTCCTCTGCCAGCTCCAAGTCCTTTATTCCTGGGAGATGTTCAGACAGGCTCTTATTTACCCAGTGCTTTTCAAAGCCCAGGTACTGCATTTGTATCAAAACTCAAATTCTTCTGGGTACACACACAAAAGTAGGACTAATGTCCAAAATACTGGAGCTAATCTAGGACTCTCTAGCCCATTTTCCCAAAATAGGCATATTAGGGAAAAAAAAATTTAAAAAAAGCTCTGCCATATGACTCAAGGATGTGTTTTATTTGTGCCCTGGGAAGCAAGGCCAGGAACCTTCTCCAGGCACTGCCACCTCCTGAGCACACCCCATGGCTTGGTGACGTGCAGCATCCAGTTCCACGTGGAAATCCTTTTATCCAAGCTCCCTGCTCAAGCAGGGCCACCAAAACCAGCTGTTCAGGACCATGTCCGGAGTATCTTCAAAATTTAAGACTTCGTTCTCTCTGAGCAAGCTGCGTCAGTGAGTGGAAACACTTTTTGTGAACACAAAAATCCTTGGAAAAAATGCTCAGAAGTCACCTCCAGCCACTGCTATTTTCATTCTTACTGTGACTGTGTTGTTTACCAAACCTTTCACAGTACAACCCTGGAGCAGGCCATATTTTGGGATTATGGTGAGGGAATGCAGCAGCTCCTTAACAAGTTAACAAGTTTACAATTCTTTTTTATGGAATCTTTTTTTTTCTCTGAACTCTGAGGGGAAAACATTGGCAGAAACCTCTCCCCTTTAGAAAACAAACACCTCATTCTTATGATACAGCCACAGCTTATCATTTATTACAGGTAAACGTAGAAAAGCAAATAAATGATTGCTCCTACAATATGCCGTGCAGCTCACTAACACAGGACAATTAGCCAAGGATCAGAGTCAAAACTCTTTCTCCCTTCTTCTCCCTCCCAAATCCCATGCAAAAGAAACCTCCTTGCCCAGATTTATTGGGATTTCCTAGAGCACGAGGCAGAGGCCAGGCTCCATTTTGAGGCAGAGTGGCAACAGATCCCACTACAGAAAAAATGAGGTCACAAAATCATGAAGTTCCCCAAACTCCAAGATTTCCAGACAGGCAGAAGTGACCATCAGTAAAAGGACCAGAAGTCCCAGAGATCCATCAAATGCAATGCAATCCCAGTAAAAGGATGTTATTTAGTGTCGCTTTGTCCTTAATGGCAGCTGGAAATGAAATTCTGTCACCAAGCCACCCCTGCAGACCCATGTGAGCAGAGCACCTGGGTTGTACTTTGGTTATTGCTCACAACTGAGCTTCCAACCTTAACATCCCAACCTCCTGTATCTCCTGGATTGCTGCATGTTGACCCCTCCAATCATGGCTAAAAATTTGCCTGGAATCAAAGACCAGACTTGAATTGTTTTTTTTCCAGCTGAAATGACATGTGAATGTCACCAGCAGAAGAATGGCACAAACTCCTGACCAGTAGGGACAGCCAATGACTGCTACAACTCCATTTCCTGAGGGATCAAACAGGTTCTGAGCCACCTCAGATCACTTTGAGCACTGAAATGGGGGAGGAAAAGTGAATTAGGAACCACCTGACTCCAAGAGAGCTACAAGAGGCAAGACAGGCCCTGGAGTGGAACTGAGATTTAAAACCCCCACATGACACCAGCAGGGTTTGCACCTTGAACTCCAGGTACACTCCAAGGAACACTTCTTCATCCATCCAACAAAACTGATGGATGGGAGACTGCCAAGTCCTTGAGTCCAAACATACAATAAATGAGAGGCTCCTTCAAAACCCATCGAATTAGCACTAATTACCTTGACAGTTTTCTGTGAGAGACACAGGAGCCCTGGACATGCCTAGTGAAGTGAGGTGCTCTATTGCCCAGCACCATGAATCCACCTCCACTGCAGACTGCTTGTCTCAAAGGGGATTCGGGAGTCCACCAGCAAGAGGAACTCAGAGATTCTGTGTGGGGAAAGGGTAGGTTCAACAAGGGACACTGCAGAAGATACGACAGCTCCAAGAAATCCACCTGGACAGGAAGGGACCTTCCTTCATCCCTGACTCTCCAGGGAACACCTCTGTAAATGCCCCAAACCCTCTTTAGTGGAATTCCAGAAACTGCACTTGGCATTGGGTCCTTGACAAAGGGAGATTAATTGCAAGACAAGGGCTTTGAAATGTGTTGATTGAATCAAACTTGATTTCCTTTTTATTTGACTTGATTTTAACTTTTCCTGTGCCAAATCAGGCAACACTTCCAAAAGCTGCATTTTTTTTTCATAGAGTGGTCCACCACGCTTGGAATTTGCATTTGCATGGATGTAAAACCCTTGGCAGAGACAGAGAACTGCAACTACACAATCCAGTGAAGACGCTCAATACAAGAAGCACATTCAGGTGAATTGAGTTCAAGAACCTACACCCAGTTGCTGACCCAAAAAAAGAAACCAGAATTGTATCTGCCATCACTTGTAGCAGAAACAAGCAAGAGAAACAAGTTCATGCCTCACAATCCTTTATTTTTGCACTGCTGTATGGCACAAGAGAAAACATTAGGAGGAAAGTGGTATTGCTTGACAATAGCAAATTCACTGCATAAAATTTAAGTATTATCTGTTTTAAAACAGGCTTTGGATTTAAGATCATCATTACTTTTTCCCAAAAAGGAATGTGATAAAATGCTGTACAAACAATAAACTTGGTAGGAACTTTACAAAATATAAAATGGTGTTCTGAAAAATGCTGTGAGCTCTCCGTTACTTGTAATAAAATAAGAATGCAGCTCTTTTTCACCTCCAAAAAAAAAGTCTACATAAAAATTGTGCCATAAAAGGAGGCTGAGAGCAGGGCAGCATCACCAGGGTCTGGTGGTCATTTCTGCTGGAGGTCACAGGGCACCCAGGGCACCCCTGTGTTGTTCACTTCAGAACACAAGGAGTTATCTGAGAATCCTGAGTGTGCCAGGGATGCTGGAGCAGGGCTGGGCTGTGGCAGACATGTCCCCATTGCAGCAGCACAGATCAAACACGTCCCCTCTCCCCGCTCCACCCCGTGCCCTTGTCAACCTGTTGTGCTGAAAATATCGATCTGCGGCTCCACCGTCCTTTTCTGCTTCCCCTCTTCTTCCTCCCAGCTGACCTGGACTTTGATCAGCTTCCCCTCTACAGGAATTATCCATGGCAAGCAAAGAGGCCGATCAAAGTTTCCTTTTTCACAGCTTTGCCAGAAAGCCTGAGGGGCTCTGCCACCCCTGCAGAGGAACAGCAGCAGATACAAGGGAGAGCTTGATGAGCTTTTAGTCCAAGGTGAAGCTGTGCTCTGGTGACTTTATACCAGAGACTTCAGCTTGTTTCTACCCAGTGACTCATGCAGGACAGAGATGACTTGTCCCTGCACAGGGCAGGGGTGACACTCATTCCATGTGTGACACCCACCCTGCTGAACTGCAGGTGGGAGCAGCTGGTACCCTGACCTGAGCACAGAGTCCTCTCAAAGCCATGTGAAACAAAATACTAATTCCAAAGTTAAGAGCTAGAGAATCATGGAATCACAGGATGGTTTGTTCTGGAAGGGACCTTAAAGCTCATCCAGTGTCACTCTGTGTCATGGGTGGGAACACCTTTTATTACCCCAGACTGCTCCAAGCCCTGTCCAACCCAGCCTTGGACACTTTCAGGGATGCAGGGACAGCCACAGCTTCTCTGGGAATTCCATCTCAGGGCCTCCCTACCCTCACAGCCAAGAATTCCTTCTCAATATTCCATCCAGCCCTGCTCTCTGGCAGTGGGAAGCAATTCCTTGTGTCCTGTCCCTCATGCTCCTTACCAAAGTCCCTCTCCAGTTTTCTGCTGGCCCCTTCATACCCCCTGTTAAACACATTTTTCCCCAAAAATAAATAAAATATTCCCAAGCACCTACTAGAAATGGCAGTAACATCCAAGCAAACATCAACTGGATGCTCCAGCCACACACTCCAAGAGCAAGCACAGTCACTTCCCCTACCTTAGCCCAGACCACACACCCAAATGGAGATCACTCGCCAGCTAAATATTATTCTTTCAAAGGCCTTGTCCTGCTTAACATATTAACAGGATTTATAGGAGTGACTGTCTGGAACACTGCTTAACAATGTTAATAGCAGAGTTCCAAGAAATCGGTAGTTTGGCAATTGCAAATCCAGCAATACACGCTGAAGTATGTGCTCACGCTTGCTAAACCTGTAATCCGAGTTCCGAGTTCTCTCTTTTTTTTTTCCCTCCCCATAATAAGTGGTTTAAATTTAGTAGGAATGATTCACTTGCTGCAGGTTCACTTGCTTTATTTCTTTTTTTTTTTTTTTGCACTTGGAATCCATCTTGGATGACATCTAACAGGAAGGTTGGAAGAGGGAGGCAGAACCTGGCTTTTTAAAGAAAAGCCAATCTATAACACTGAGCATCTTCTGTAATTTTAAGTATCTCCATAACTCCAATTTTCTCCTTCAATAAGCAGCAGAAACAGGGCAGACACAGACCCAAGCAGGGATCCAGTGGTGCTTGTGCTCTAAAAGCTGATTCCAGGCTAAAGAACAGACCATTCCCTCTAGTCTTAACAAATACTCCATCCCCAGATGTTCTGTTCCAGCACTGGGATCCCAGAATCCCAAATTACTGAGGTTGAAAAAGGCCTCCAAGATCATTGAATCCAAGCTGTGACTGATCCGCACCTTGTCACCAGTCCAGAGCACTGAGTGCCACATCCAGCCCTTCCCTGGACACCTCCGGGGATGGGGACTCCAAACCTCCCTGGCAGCCCCTTCCAATGCCTGAGCACCCTTTTGTTTAAGAAATTGCTCCTTATATCCAATCTAAACCTTCCCTCGTACAACTTGAGGCAATTTCCTCTTGTCCTGTTTCAACCTGGGAGAAGAGGACAATCCCCACCTGGCTGCTCCCTCCTGTCAGGGAGCTGTAGATCCAGCTGGGACCCTCCTGTGCAGTCCAGTCCTTCCTTGGACACCTCCAGGGATGGGGACTCCAACCCTCCCTGGCAGCCCCTTCCAATGCCTGACCACCCTTTTGTTTAAGAAATTGTTCCTAACATCCAATCTAAACCTCCCCTGGCACAGCTTGAGGTAATTTCCTCTTGTCCTGTCTGTTTTAACCTGGGAGAAGAGGCCAATCCCCACCTGGCTGCTCCCTCCTGTCAGGGAGTTGTAGATCCACCCAGGATCCTCCTGTGCCATTCTCAATCTAACCAGGCTGAGCAGCACCTTTGCTCTGCATCAGCCAGGAATCATGGACTCCCAGGATGGTTTGGGTTGGGAGGGACCTTAAAACTCATCACATTCCATCCCCCTGTCAAAGGCAGGGACACTTTCCACTATCCCAGGTTGCTCCAAGCCCCATCCAACCTGGTCTTGGACACTTCCAGGGATCCAGGGGCAGCCACAGCTTCTCTGGGCACCCCGTGCCAGAGCTTCACCACCCTCACAGGGAAGAATTTCTCCCCAAAACAGAATCCAAACCTACTCTCAGCTTAAAATCATTCCCCTGATCCTGTGCAGAACTCTGGCAGGCGGCTTTTGACGCATGGAAGGGGCCAGGGAAGGAGAGAGGCAGCAGAGCAGGTGACAGCTTTGGGACAGCACCAGAGGATTATTACGGCAAAACTTTGCTAAATATATCAGCAATGCAAAGTAGGTGGGTCAGAACATCCCTCCAAGAGAAATCCAGATTTGGAAGCATAGCCCAAGTGACAAGGTATACGTTCAAAGTAGCTATAAGCACAAACATAAGGGCTTTAAGCAAGAACACTCAGAGGATTTGGAGTTTCCCTTCCCCCCTCACACATACATATTCAGCCAAAAGCACAACACAAGTGTGCAATGGAAAACGCTCTTTAGGAAACAGGCAAGGAAAATAAATGGATGCACAGAGATGTGAACTGACCTCCAGTCTCAACTGAAACTGTTTAGGAAGCTTGAGACCAAATTTAGACTGAGCTATTGGCCTAAACCCCCTCACCTGTGAGTGGGCTGAGACTCAGCAACTCATTCCACATATGTGACACCAATCCTGTGTATTTCCTGAGCACTCAGGACTGTAAGAGCGCTATAAACCAAAATACTGATTCTAAAGTCAAGGATTATAGAATCACAGAATAGTGTGGGACAGAAAGGTGGTTTAAAGCTCACCTCATTCCAAACATGACACCTTCCACTATCCCAGGTTGATCCAAGCCCCATCCAGCCTGCCCTTGGACATTTCCAGGGATCCAGGGGCAGCCACAGCTTCTATGGGCACCCTGTGCCAGGGCCTCCCCATCCTCACAGCCAAGAATTTCTCCCTAATATCCAATCTAAACCTACTCTTTCTCAGAAAGAACCATTCAGTAAGAAGGTGAAGTTGTATGATGGAGGTTTCTGAAAAACTGATGAATTTCATTGGGCTGTGACAGAGTTCTGCTGAATCTTCCAACAGGAAATCCAGCTTCAGCTGTGGGTATGTATTGGAAGTGTTGATAAAAGCCAAAATTGCAGAACATTTGGAAATGCATAATTTAGTAGAGGACATTCAGTACGGATTCATAAAAGGAAGGTCATGCCTGACAAATCTGCTGAAATCCTTTTTATTATACGACCAAATCGTTAGGTTAGACAAGAGTGAAACAGTGGACATAAGTTATCAGGATCTCAGGAAAGCATTTGATTTTGTACCACTCAGGCTGATTTACAAAGTCATAAAGTATTGTGCAGGGAGAAGGAATTGAAATGGATTAAAGAACATTTTAGGGATAGGCACAAAGGCAGCAGAGTGAGTGGAAGGAATCTGAAACAGAGAGGTGTAAAGGTCAGGCTGCTGCTAAAGGTATAAGAACAAGCTCTGAGAATTGTAAAACTTCAGCTCAGCTACCACTTGAGGGGCAAGAACACCCGAATTTGGTGGCAGAACTGCAGAAGGATATTACTAGTGGTAGTAAATTTGGAGGAAAACAGGTGCAGAAACTGGCACTTGCCAAGGTGCTGCACCAACCTGTGGGATTCACCTGTACTAGAGCTGAGGTGTGAAGGGAACTTCTGGCTGGGAATCCACACTCATTTTAAAAAGGATTCAGTAATTTTATGGTCATTAATAAAATCTGCAGCTATGCCTGCTGTGGTAATGATTTGGGTAATTAAATCTGAAGCTTCTGGGAATTGAGCTGATGGCCTGAAAGGGTCAAAAAGAAAGCTCCTCTGGTGCTTAATCAGAGGAGCTTTCCAAGCTGGATGGGTGCATTAATTGTCCCACACTGGCCACAATGTGACACACAAAGCTACATCCCATGGCTCTCTGGGCTGATCCAGCTCAACTCTCCACAGAAATCATCACGGTTTCATTCATGTAGGACACACCAAAAGATAGCAGCTTGGCTTTGTTAGCCCCTCTGAGACAGTTTTCCACAGACAAAAAGAACTCCCACTCATCCTGAGGTTTTCCATAGGCTGCTGGTAATATCTTCTCCTGAAAACTTGAAAACTGCCAATTATTCTCATGGCTGGCAGACTGGACACGAACTGTGTGGCTTGATGACGATTCAAGGAGTTTTTATCCTTTGTCTTTTCTCCCCTTAGCCAGCAGCAAACCTTTACAACAACGTGCTCGTGAGCTGGGGTAAAACTCCCCCCAGAAAACTGAGCCTCAGCTGCTGCTACTTGGCTCAAGGTCAGCTGAGATAAAGATGAGAACAGAACGTGGATCTTCTGATTCCCACTCCTGTGCCCTGAATTCCAGGCCACAGCGCTGCTGCCACCACCTGTGGGGACAGCCTTTCAATCTTGAAGGCTGTCAAAAGGCAGCAGCTTTTCTAAGCACTAAAAACCACTTTAAATAAACTTGTTTGAAAAAAAAAAAAAAAAAAAAAAAGTTAGGGGAGAACAGGTGGACTCCTGTGACACCAGAATTCTTCAATGCACAAAGAATCTTTCATCTCACTGTTCTACACGGCACCTTTAAATATTCTTCTACATAAAGGCATGATATGCAAGAGCAAAAGAATAACTGAGAAACAGTAATCCGTAACAGATCAACTGTGCTTTATCTACACAGATTCTGCTTTCATAAAAGCACAGAGGAAAGAGGGGAAAAAAAAAAAGAAAGTACATTCTTATTGTTTTCTGAAGCTTAAAATAACCACAAAGTGAGAAAAATCAAAGCTGTTCCACAGAACAACTAGGGGAAAAAAAAGTCTCACTGAGCATTTGAGAAAGACAGTAAATGGCTGAAGATGGAATTAGAGATTTAGTGAGGGCCATGGTCACCAAGCTCAGATCCTAAATTTGGTCTGTGCTTAAACCAGGGTGGTTAAATGCAAGGATCTGCTAGAATGTATGTGCCCCATATATAATTATAGATGTCACTGGCAGCAAAGGCTACAGCTCTGGCTGCCATTACATTCTCCATTTTCACTTGCTAACTTCTCTGAAAACTTTCTTTTTCTCCATATATAATGCAAGTGGGATGCAGGTAATTGTCTGCAGGAAACCTGCTAACTGTGAGCCAGTCAGAAGGCAAAGGGATGGGAAGAATTAGGAACAAATCATCTGTACTCAACACAGGCAGACTTGCCATCAATTTATTCTCAAAGCTGATTGATTATGGAGTTTTTGCACTTCCAGAAACAAGAAGAAAATGCATTATCTACTACAGCTGGTTTATGAAACAAACATTTGAGCTTAGATTAAGCACAAGGTCCAGGTCAGTGCTAGGGGAAGCAGCAGCAAAGGGGCCAAAATAATATCTAAAACCCATGAATTTATCCCCCACATTTATATATTTTGTATATTCCAAAGCATTGAGCTGTAACACCAATGGGCTGTTGACATCAGATTTGTCCAAACCCTCCTTAATTCAACCTGTGTTACCTGCTGGAATGACAATCCACAGACAAAAACTCTGCAACCAGCCCTGTCTTCCATCATTTCCAAACACGTTTTTGCATTTCCACACCTCACTCTGTGTTTCAAAGATCTGAGAAGATTCTTTATATTTGGTCATTCAGACTCCTGGAAGGAGGTTTGTATTTATGTAATTTTATTTTTATGTAATTTTTATGTAATTATATATTTTTATGTACCCATTTTATTTTCATCCCGAATAAATGGAAGAGTCCCGTTAATCTCATCCCATTCAGTTGCACTCTAAAACAAGAGAAGCAGCAGTTGGAGACAAACCCATATTTACACAGGTGTGTCATTCAAATATTAATTAAAGTTACAACAACTGTCAATTAAAAATAGGTGCATGATCTTTCTGTGGTGTGAATGCTTCCATCCTTCACTTTCCAGCTGCTGGGGCACCAAGATGAGCCAGCAGCATCCCCCCAAAACTTATTTCAAGAGTTGTGGCTGTACCATCAAGGAACTGCATTTTCCCCCTGCAAAACTGGCTGTACCAAGAAAATTCAAAAATATTTGTGCAATATCTCCAAAAAAACAATGAGCTGCTGTTAACAAGCTTCCAGTTTTAAGGCAATGAAAGAAAAAGCCCAGTATTTTTAATTCAAACCTGACTTCCACTTTGATTCTGAACTTTTATTTAAGTTTCCAGGCCTTCTCCAAGTGCCTGGATATTGATCAAAAGGACAGCCAAGATGTCCAAAGGTCTTCACCCCAAAATCCAGGTGGGAATGAGTGTAAAGCCTTTCCTGTGCACGTTTTAGATCCATCCCCATCATCACCTTATGGTTTTTGTCTGAGCTAGACAGATACTGACTTGGAAAGTTACTCTTCCTGTCTGAGAACTAAAAATTTTAGTTACTCAAGAGAGGTATCCAAGTTTGGAAATTGGATGTCCACCAGAGGACTGGAGGATATATAAATCAGCACATCAGGCCTAAAATATATAAGAGCTACTGTTTAATGCAATATGCCAAAAATAAAATGTGAGTTCCTCTAGACAGTCTGCAACAGGCCATTATCTAAAAAAACAATTTTTCACAAAGTTCTGCACATTCTTGCTGACCAACAATTCTGCTGCCAAGCACAGGAGACGGGAGGATGAATTTTTATCTTTTTAGTTAGTTCTAAGAATATTATCCAAAACACTGACTTATATAAAGGGGTACTTTCAACTTCATTAATTACTTAGTTCTTTATGATTCTCCACACCCAGTAAAGAATGGCACACTGGCACACTTATCTTTGTCATCATCCACCCAAGGAGACAATTTGTTAAGTCAGTTTAACCCCTGCTGAAACATGACTTACCACTGAAAGCACAGCCAAATTCAAAGCCTGAGGTCAGTCCTAGAATTTAAACAACGCCTGAAGAAATTCCAAAGTAACAGCAGCCAGACTGCTGCAAGTTCCTCTAGAGAACAGAACAGCTCAAATGTCACTGGCTATGAGTTCTCATCTCATAGTCAAAATAGATGGATCTTCCTAGACTGATTTTGTATTTAAAAAAAAAAAAATCTGATTATCCCAGAATACTGGGATGGTTTGGATGGGAAGGGCCATTAAATCCATCCCATTCCACCTCCTGTCACAGGCAGGGACACCTTCCACTATCCCAGGTTGCTCCAAGCCCTGTCCAGCCTGGCCTTGGACACTCCCAGGGATGGAGAAACCTGTTTTAGCTTTTCCCCTTTTGCTGCCACAAGATTACACATAATGAGCTCTACAGGAGAGGGGTGATGGAAATAATGAAATACCTGGATCACTGGAAAGGGTTAATAATTGCACAGTGCTGGTTGATGCCCTGCAGTTCTCACCCAAATTTGCACCAAGAGAACCATTTCAGGATTTGAGAAAGAAAAGGACAAGTGGGGTAACTGTGACAAGGCTCTTTTTTTAGGACCTCCTTTACAATCCAAAGCAGAAAGTGAAACGTCTTAGCCCTTCTCCCACTGTCCTCACAAAGTTCACATTTGCTCTTATTTCAGCTCCAGCTCGTGGAGTCAAATGATCTGAAGTGAAAAAATAAAAGCTGAGAGATGTAAAGTAAATAAATACATCATATCTTCCTGTGTCCTTCACTTTGCCAAGCCCTGACTTAATAAGAATTTATTTGGTATACCTGATGCTGTAAATAACAAGCAGCAGTTAATATCAAAAGACTACTCAGACTTAATACTTTGGAATATAAAGGTCTTGGCAAAAAACCAAACAGGATTGATCTAAAAAATTCTCTTAACCTGTAAAAACTTGTTTGGAGCCACTTTTACTTGTGACTGAGACTGATCAGGCAAGAACCAGCAAGTGCCTTTGCTGGAAAGAGCTCACAGAGGAAGAGCTCCAGAATGAGGGTCAAGGATTATCAGGAAAAATTATAATGGAGAGATTTGGGCAGGAGCAGAAAAACGACACCTGATGGCCCAAATTTTGCCCATCCATAAATCACAAAATCATTTTGATTGGAAAAGATTATCACAGAGACCTCCAAGATTATCACATACAACCTGTGACCTACCACGACCTTGTGTGAGTGCCACATCCAGGCCTTCCTTGGGACACCTCCAGGGATGGGGAATCCAAGCCCTCTTTGAACTGGGGACATTCCTCTCCATGGAGAAAATCCTCCTAATATCCAACCTAAACTTCCCCTGAGGCAGCTTGAGGCTGTTTCCTCTCCTGTCCCTGTTCCCTGGGAGCACAGCCCAACTCACACCCAGCTGTCCCCTCCTGTCAGGGAGCTGTGCAGAACCAGAAGGTCCCCCCAAGCCTCCTTTCCTCCAGGTTGAACAACCCCAAAAGCTGAAGCTCTGGGTGTGGTTTCTGCCAGCAGAAGGCTGACTTTGTGCAAGGAGTGTTTTTACTGCCATCACAGACTGGTTCCTGGGCTCCTCAGCCAGTCTGACCCCGCAGGATCCAAATTTTGCCAGTCAATCTATAAATCACAAAATCATTTAGACTGGAAAAGACTATCACAGAGACCTCCAAGATTATCACAACCTGTGACCCATCATGACCTTGTGTGAGTGCCACATCCAGGCCTTCCTTGGGACACCTCCAGGGATGGGGAATCCAAGCCATCTTGGAACTGGGGGAGTTCCAAAGCCTGACAATCCTTTCCATGGAGAAATTCCTCCTAAACTTCCCCTGGGGCAGCCTGAGGCCGCTTCCTCTCCTGTTCCCAACTCACACCCAGCTGTCCCCTCCTGTCAGGGAACTGTGCAGAACCACAAGGACCCCCCTAAGCCTCCTTTTCTCCAGATTGAACAACCCCAAAGCTGAAGCCCTGGGTGTGGTTTCAGCCAGCAGAAGGCTGACTTTGTGCAAGGAGTGTTTTTACTGCCATCACAGACTGGTTCCTGGGCTCGTCAGCCAGTCTGACCCCGCAGGATCCGATGTTCCAAAATGGCCTGGGCACAATTTATGTGCAGCCGTTGAGGAGCGTGGATGCACTGTAAAACATGGAACGGCAGGAAAAGCTCTCTCCACATCCACAAGGAGAAAACTGACACCATAAGTCACCATCCAGTTGGCTGGGGGAGAAAGGGGGATGACACACACACGGCATATAAATGGATGAGATCACAGCCTCAGCGCCCGCTCTAAAGCAATCGAGTAAGACTTGCCCTTAATATTCTTAAAACGTTTTTATTTTTGAAATATAAGACGTGCAAGTGCCCCATTTTTCACTGGCTGAAGCCAAACTTGAAATAACAAAACAGTCCTAAGTAGTTAACGGGCTACAAAACTGCCCCTGATTTCCAGGCAGCACTGCAGACTTGCAGAGTAACACTGTGTACCCATTAACTCCAAGTCCACAATTTGGCCAGAATTTGTTTTGCTGCATTACAGCCAAATCACTTTTTGTGTCTGTCTTCCTCCTACGTGGGATTGCCTGAGCAGAACAGGATGCCAATGCTGAAAGCACTGACTGTCTCAGACGTTACCATCTCTGATTAAGAAGGCCCTTTTATTGCAGGATCACTTAGACTTTACAGATAACTGTTGCTGCATTGAGATGAAGTTACTGGCAGGAAAAGCTTATGGCAACTCAGGGAACAGCAACCAGAATATTAAGGCTCCCCAAGTGAGCTATTTCAGAAGTCCAGCACAGAAATTATTTTCCTAATATTCTTTTTTTGAATCAGGTTGACTCTTTCTTGTAAAACATCATATTCCTCATTTCCCTACAAGAAACTTCCACGTTGGGTTTGCCCAACTCTTGGCAAGCGGGGTGGGTTATTGAAAGGTTCACTTGAAAGGTCCCTGCTCTTTCCTTCCAACGTAGGAATCCTCCCAGAATTCATCTCTCCATCCTTTTACTGCCACATTCTCAGCTTCTACATGAACTTCACAACATCTTGTTTCCAGTCCTGTTCGTGCCCCACATTCCCATTCTGTTTTGCTTTGCTTGTGCAGCTGAGCAAGAGGAAGTGTGTGCTGCATCTGGATCTACAGGGGCTGATGAGCAGGGATCAAAGACTGCAGCTCCCACAGCCACATCTTCAAGGGACCAGACACAAAACACCACCAAGAATCAAGTGTTTTACAGCAATGGACAAGAAATCCTCATTTTTTATCCAGGCTGGCACATATCCTGAAGGATATCCTTCCACTCTGTTTTACATCTACCACTCTCTGTGTTACAAGTATGGGGAAACAGCTCTTCCCACTTAATTTTCCTTTACCATTTGACATTTCTATTCCATCTCAACTTGTTTTTATGGCAAAGGGATATTCCAATATATAAACCATCTCAGCCACTAACATATGATTTGCAGTCATATATGGATGGAATTTTTTGATTCAGAATCAAAAACCTAATCTAGGATGTCGGACAGAAGCACCCAGAGGTGTAAGGTCATATGGACCATTAACTTCCCCTTTCCAGTTTTACAGATCTGAGCAGCAACAGCGTTTTGCATTCCTATAAAGACATTTTGTCCTCATCAGAAAAAAATTAAGTGTTTTCTAACTTATTAAGCACAGCTTAATATCTGCAAGAGCCTGGTTCCTGCATCACTTTGTCACTTCCAGCAGAAGGCACTTGAGTGATGGCAGGGACAGCTATTTATCACCCCATCACCAAGGAACACAAACAGCAGCAAATGAATGACCTGACAATACAGAACTCGAGTGAAACTGAGAGTGACAAAACGTTGGGACCTCACTTTTGCCCTGATTTACAGCGCAGCACGTCCAGCAACTGGAGTTCATCAGCATGGGGAGGGAGTTTGCTTTAAAGTGCTACAATAGTAAAAAAGTACATTTAATATAATTAATTCTCATTTTCTGGGAGGAAGAAAGGGAGGCCCTGCAGCATCTTCTACCCAAATGCTGGCAACTTTCACCAGAGGCTCTGCACTCTAAGCAGCATCACAGGTTTGATATTGTTGAAAATGGGAATTATCAGCTCAACACCTCAAACTGTTGCCTTTTTTCCTAAACATAAATATTTACACAGTGCTGAGGATGCAGAGTAATAAGCAGAAAGTTAATTACCAAAGGATTTAAGGTGCTTTTTAGAGTTGAGACAAAGCTATCATCATCCCATCAATGTTAACAAAGTGTAATAGAAAATCTAAACAGGCCAGGATCTCTTGTCTGTGCTTATTCCATTTCCACTGAAGCTGCTCTTAGGCTGCAGTAAATCCTGTGGCCCAGGAACAAAAAAATACAAGTGTGAAAGAGTTTTGGTTTTAATCACAAGAACACAGAGTAGCATCTGCCTGCCTCGTTCGCTCGGGGAATTTAAACAGTGACCAAACCACTTGAACTCGTCTGCGAGACACACTCCACACTCAAATTAAAAAAATCTGCTGCTGAACTCCTTCAGAGAGGAAATAAGAAATTCAATATGTATTCCATAGCTTAGTGCTTTTTTCACCTTGACTACCAAACCAGGATTACATTCACCATGAAAAAAATACTAGGAAACTTCCTGAATTAATATCAGAATTTATAAGGCAAGATGTGAAAAAAAGGTTTTGAATTATATTTTAATTTTTTAACAGTTACATTACAATTTTGATCAACTACTCCAAAACATAAACTTAGTACAATGTTATTTAAAATTACATGGAGAATATTTAGCAGCATTAGCTATTGCTGTGTTTTGGAAGGCAAGAAAGGAAGGGAAATAAATCCCAGTCCTGGCTGGTGAAAACTAGAGAAGCACTGGGAAGGAGAGTCAAGTGCTAAAGCACTTTTGCCCTCCTTGGCAGATATAAGGAATAATTTGTTCATTTATAAATGTAAACGTTACAGAATTTAAATGAGGATTTGTTGAATTATGTACCTGCTTCAGGACATATTCCCACCCCATTTCCCCTACCAGCTAAGCATTCCTGCTCCTGCCCAAAGAAAGAAATGAAGGAATTAACTTAAGAGCTGTACCTGTTTGTGAATAAACACGCTTCCAATAGTTACCAGCCAATGAAAATCAACCTATCTTTAGGAAAATAATGAAAGTACAATCCCAAAACAAGATTAAAATCAATGATTTAAATCAAAGCTTCCCTCTTGCTGATGTAAATCAAAGTGATTTAAATCACCAGTTTTGATCAATTCACTGATTTGCATAACATTGATCGTTTATCCCTTAAAATGTCATCTAGGGGCCAAAGTTAGCTGTGTATTTCTCTAAATCGCAATTCAGCCAGCATAAATAAAGCTTGTGTGTCCTTATTCAAAAATTTATAAAATTCCCTATCAGCCCTAACATTCCCATTCCTGATGTGCAATCATCTTGGGGCAGCCAAAGTGGTTTAGAAGATTAGCGGAGGCGATTCCGCAGCGATCCCGAGCACGGGCAGAGCCACATCCCCCTGCCAGGGCCCTGGAGACGCCCTGCCCATCACCACACACACACAAACATGCTGATGGGACAAACAAGTGTTTACAAGATCCCTCAGCCCATCAATTCCCTTTAATACAGTTGGGTAGCCAGGGCTTATTGATCTCTGGTGGTAAATTTTCACAGCAGGCTGTTTTCCTGCATTGATCAGGGGAGCAAGGCAGGGATTAACCAAGTGCAGGAGCTCCTTCACTCCAGGAAAACTGCCTTTGCTGAAGGCACTGCAAAGGTTACCCAGAACTGCTCCAGCCCTGGGAGTGTCCAAGGCCAGGCTGGACAGGGCTTGGACCAACCTCGGCTCATGGGAAGGTGTCCCTGCCCATGGCAGGGGGTGGAATGGGATGAGTTTTAAGGTCCCTCCCAACCCAAACCATTCTGTATGATTCTCTTAACCTTGTGGAAGCTGAATTTTCCTCCCAGTCCTCCCTGGCTTGCTTTGGTCTTTACTACAAAAACCATTTTTGATTTGTGCAATCCTTCACATCCACCATCATTTTTGTCTCCTTTCCTTCACCCTCAGACTCTTCACATGAATTTTCCAGTCATTCTCATACTCTCCAAACTCTTTCAAATACCAACTCTTTCCCATGGTTCTGCTTCTGCTTCAAGGTACAGCAAGGAAGGAAATGCTGGAGAAGCTGGAAGGAGGTGAGAGCACAAAGGATGGCAGGATGATGCAGAATGAAGCCAAACAGATCCTGTGAGGGCTGGAATGGATTTCCCAGAGAAGCTGTGGCTGCCCCTGGATCCCAGCAGTGTCCAAGGCCAGGCTGGACAGGGCTTGGAGACACCTGGGATAATGGAAGGTGTTCCTGCCCATGTCAAAGAGTGGAATGGGATGAGTTTTAAGGTCCCTCCAACCCAACCCTTCTGGCATTCTATGAATTTTCAAGCACAGGAATCTACTAAGAATTCAAACAATGCTCTGCTCGCACATTTTATGCAAATAACAGCTCTCAAAAACAGAGAATAAGCACTGAGTGCTTTTACCTATTTTACTGGCATACACAAAAACACGACTGTCTCGAGTACCAAGCAGGTTTTTTAAAAGCAAGCATTTTAATGCAACAGCACAAAGCCAATAACTCTATCCTGGTCACTTTGATCCAATTACAATACATTTTAAAGTATTACAGTACTTTAAAGATTAAATAGTGCTGCAGCTTCTCCATCTAAAGTTACCATGCTGTAAAGTTCTTGGTTAGAGAAGGCCCAGCCCTGACTGCCTGAGCTTTTCCACTTGGGAGATTCAAAGTGGATTTAGCAGGATTACCAGCATACTTCAGCATTTTCAGGATCAGAGCTTAAATGGTATCTCCAACACACATGTGGGACAAAAAACACAGGAGGAAAAAGAATTCTGTCCCTAAGAAAACCAGGAAGATATTGATCCTAAGCAGCTTTGTGCTTTTGACTTCAAACTAAGAGGGGAGGGATGAAAACAAATACTCTGTGTTTTAGTGAAGGAGTTTTATCAAAATCTATGTTTCCATGATCTATTCAGTTATCACTAATTGGTAAAAAAAACCAAAATATGCAATTGGAAATGACAACATTTTTAGATGACAAAACTCAGTTCACACTACAGGTACTTTTTGGTTCAACACAAAAAAACCAAAAAAGACCCAAACTTTATAAATATCAGATTATTCTGCTGACCTAAAATATCCTTGCTGGACAACCCACCAAAACACCCCTACCTCAAATCCCTTTGTGTAGCAAACAGCATTTTCCCCCTTTTTAAAAAGCAGATGGAGCTTCAGGAGAGCAAACAGCCCAGAGCTAAGGAACAGAAGTTAATATTCCAAAAAAAAAGCAGAAGCTGCTCTTATGGCTGTGTACAGGCACTTCCTGCCTCAAGATCTTAAAATTTCACTCCCCCAATGCACTCAGAAAACCAGAGTTGTCATAAACTGATGCCCAGATTTGTTTCTCAACCTTTTTTTTCTTGTTAAACTGCTCACAATTTATTTTTAACTACTGCACAGAAGCTGCATCTGTCGAGGATGCTCTTTTTGCAAGCAGAGCTCCTGCTCAAGAGACTGCAGGGAGAGCTGCCTGCCTTGCCTTCAGCAGAGTTAAACCATTTCTAAATAAGAAATTATTTTTCTACACAGTAATTCCAATTTTAACCTTCACAGCTCTGCCACCTGCCAAAATCCCACTGATTTTTTTAGGAAAAAGGACACAAAAGGAAGAAGTTGTCCCATGTCTGGAAGGATCCAAAGCCGGGTTGGACAGGGCTTGGAGCAGCCTGGGATAGTGGAATGTGTCCCTGCCCAAAGAAGGGAGTGAACAGGATGAGCTTTAAGGTCCCTTCCCACCCAAACCATCCCACAATTCCATGATTCCTGCTGCTGCTGCCTCTAATGTCTCACGTGAGCACAAAAGGAGGATTCAGAAGTAGATGGGTCTATGTTTAACTCACATTTAGAGCCTTTAAAAGTTAAAGGAGTGCAACGAATGATGCCAGGACAAGCATTATCTACAAAGATAAACGAGCTCAAAATAGCCAGCAGAGCGCTGTCAGCCAGGAGCACCAGCCCTGGATGTGGATCCTGGAACAATTCAGGAAGTTCCTTCCACCAATCTTCCAGAGACTCATCTTAAAAACTTCAGAGCAGGAACAACAAAGAAGTCAAACCAAATCCTCTCACTGAAAGGCCTTCACACAGACATTACATTAAGAGCTCACTCTTACTTCTTAATGTAAAATACTTCAGGTGTTTTTGAAGTCCAGACATGCCATGAACACATTCTCAGCTGTAGGGTCTTTCCCCTCAAGGAAAAATCCTTGGAATACTCAAAGCTGGGCAACACCCAGAGTTTGAGTGTCCAGTAGGGAACATTTCCCCTCTGCAGCTGCAGGACAGCATCAGCTCTCACTCTGAGGGTGGTGAGGCCCTGGCTCAGATTGCCCAGGGAGGTTATAGAGACGTTCCCCAGCCCTGAATTGTTCCAGGCCAGGATGGACAGGGCTGAAGCCCCTCTGCTCTGGAGCCAGGCTGGGAGAGATGGGAATGTTCAGCCTGGAGAAGGCTCCAGGGAGAGCTCAGAGCCCCTTCCAGGGCCTAAAGGGCCTCCAGGAGAGCTGGAGAGGGACTGGGGACAAGGCATGGAGGGACGGGACACAGGGAATGGCTTCCCACTGCCAGAGGGCAGGGATGGGATTTTGGGAAAGAATTCTTGGCTGTGAGGGTGGTGAGACTCTGGAATGAATTCCCACAGAAGCTGTGGCTGCCCCTGGATCCCTGGAAGTGTCTAAGGCCAGGCTGGACAGGGCTTGGAGCATCCTGGGACAGTGGGAGGTGTCCCTGCCCATGGCAGGGGGTGGCATGGGATGATCCTTCAGGTCCCTTCCAACTCAAACCATTTTATCATTTAATGCACATTACAAGCTAATGAGACAAAGCAATGTCTGCAGCACATTAAAGAGTCTTTGGAAGCAAAACAGAGTCCTGAACCCCTCCAGGGCCTGCTGGTGGCAAGAGATGTGTGGCTCTGGGCTAGCAGAATTCCCCAAAGGAGAGTTGGACTTCTCCTTACTTCATGTAAGGGCAGGAATGGATGGGATATTGGGAAGGAATTGTTCCCTGTGAGGGTGGGGAGGCCCTGGCACAGGTGCCCAGAGAAGCTGTGGCTGCCCCTGGATCCCTGGAAGTGTCCAAGGCCAGGTTGGACAGGGCTTGGAGCAGCCTGGGACAGTGGAAGGTGTCCTTGGCCCATGGCAGGGGGTGGGACAGGATGAGCTTTAAGGTCCCCTCCACCCCAAACCACTCTGTGATTCGATAATTCAATGACTTCCAAGTCCTTGGCTCCCCATCCCACTGAAAGGCTGATCTCAGAGGAGCTCCCAAATTTGGGCTAAGAGGTCCTGGAGCAGGCACAGCAGTGCTGGGCTGTGTGTTCACCAATCCCACACCCAGCTCAAAGCTATCCACAGAGCAGGGCTGGGGCTGCTGCCCCACGTGCCCTTGACTTCACAAACACAGCTGCAATACTCACAAGCAAAGGTGCATCTGCATCACTGCAGAGTCATGCAGTTTAAAAATAAAAGCTTGAAAATGACTTTCTAAATTGAAATAATTTAAATTAGAAAAACGATTTTAAGATGCGTATTTTGCAAAAATTTTCCAAGGGAGAAGGAAGAATCTCAAGGCAGTGAAGCAGTGGAAGTCACTGGGTAAGCACTGGGAACCAGTGTGTGATGAAGTGCCAACCCATCTTTCAAGCAGAATCCTTGTCTGCAAGTACAAAAGAACAAACATTTTCTTTTTACTTTGCTTATTTAGCTCAGTTCAATGACTGCTGCTTTCAAAGTTGAGAAATCAGCTGGGAATTCAGAAAGCAGGAAAAACAGTTCCTCGCTTTTAAATGAGGAATAAAAATAAGGTAAGTTGATGAGTTCTGCCAGATCTATGGTTTTGAAGGACAAGGTAACCAGAAATTAGGTGAAATTTAGCTTAGCAAGACTCACTGTATTTAATAAATGTACTTTAGAAGAAAAGCTCTATTTTGACAGAAGTGTAACACAGCCTTAACATCAAGTAAAACTGCACTTTCAACTGAATTACTTTCCATCCAAATGGAGCTTGACACAATTTTAAATAGGAATCAGCTGGGAAATAGGCAGGATTAACCATGTTCTAATTCAGCACGTAATAAATGTATAGGAAGCAATGTAATTGCTCAGGTTATATCCTGACACCTGCTACAAACCCCTGAAGTTCTCAGCAGAGCCCAAGAAATACAAGTGCAAAACAAAAGGAAGGATCAATTATTCAAACCAAAGTTTCCTGCCTGCTCTTTAAACCACTTTGATTCGCATCGATCCACGTGCTGCAATGTTAACTTTGTACAATCCCCACCCTCTGAAGCCACAATCAGGTCCCTGCAACATCCATGGGATGCATTTATTGGGGGAACAGAACTTCTGGGATGGATTTCATGGATCTTATTTATCTGGAAGATAGGTAAATAAATAATAAATTACTGGGAGACAGTCCTACTTCTGCTCTGAGCAGCTGAGGGGAGTAAAGGAAATGCTGGGAGAGGACAACAGGACAACCAGAGGAATTTGGCTCTTGAGTATATTTGAGTAAAAAAATGTTTCATTCCTTTAGAAAGAAACATGCAAGTTAAAACCAAATCACTTTTTCTGCCACCTTCTAAAAATATGAACTAGAAGGGGATGATTCGCATGGATCCCCGCGCTGCAGCGTTAACTTTGTACAATCCCCACCCTCTGAAGCCACACTCAGATCCATGCAACATCCATGGGATGCTTTTATTGGAGGAAAAGAACTTCTGGGATGGATTTCATGGATTTTATTTACCTGGGAGACAGTCCTATTTCTGCCCTGAGCAGCTACGGAAATGTTGGGAGAAGACAACAGAACAACCTGAGGAATTTGAGTATATTTGAGGAAACAAATGCTTCATTCCTTTAAGAAGAAACATGCAAATTAAAATCAAACCACTTTTTCTGCCACCTTCTAAAAATATGAACTAGAAGGGGTTGGGCATGAGTTTTGTATCACATGGAATACAAAGGAAATGTGCAAACAGGTGTAAGAAGTGGTTTAGAAATTATTAAACTGCTGTGAGCAAGCAGAGTTGGTCATTCCCAAGCTAGGAAGTTGCAAAAGCAATGTCAAGAAATTCAGGGGGAAATTTACTCACTGTCAAGAAGTAGAGAAGGTTTTAGTCTAAATGAGGAATAAAGCAATTGATAATATTTCCTATCAGATCTATTTGAGATACCAAAATGAAACATCAACACTATCACAAGCCAAGGCCAGAGCTTTCCAACAGCCACACTGGCAAACTCAAGGTTTTTGGTCAGGAGAGCTGTTTGAGAGGTTTCTTTTAAAACAAAGGCCCTGTAATGTGCAACCTCTCCATACATATCTGACTAAATACAAAGCAGCCTGGAGGAGAAGGAGCTGGGGGTGCTGCTGGATGAGAGGTTGGACATGGCCCAGGTGGGTGCAGTGACACCCCAGAGCCCCCCATGTCCTGGGCTGGTTCCCCAGTGTGGGCAGCAGGGGAGGGGGAGATTCTGCCCCTCTGCCCCTCTCAGGTGAGACCCCACCTGCAGAGCTGCCCCAGCCCTGGGGCCAACAGCAGGAGGACCTGGAGCTGCTGGAGAGAGTCCAGAGGAGTCCACAGATGTTCCAAGGGCTGGAGCCCCTCTGCTCTGGGGCCAGGCTGGGAGAGCTGGGGGTGCTCAGCTGGAGAAGAGAAGGATCCAGGGAGAGCTCAGAGCCCCTTCCAGGGCCTAAAGGGGCTCCAGGAGAGCTGGAGAGGGACTGGGGACAAGGGATGGAGGGACAGGACACAGGGAATGGCTGCACACTGCCAGAGGGCAGGGATGGATGGGATAGATTGAAGGAATTGTTCCCTGTGAGGGTGGTGAGGCCGTGGCACAGGGTGCCCAGAGAAGCTGCGGCTGCCCCTGGATCCCTGGAAGTGTCCAAGGCCAGGTTGGACAGGGCTTGGAGCACCCTGGGACAGTGGGAGGTGTCCCTGCCCATGGCAGGGGGTGGGATAGGATGAGATTTAAGGCCCCTCCCCACCCAAACCATTCCATGACTCCACAGCCTTGCAGAGGTGAACCCTGCAGCTCTGCATGCCAAGAGCCACATCTGCAGGGACACAGGGCTGGCCATGGAGTTTGGATCCATCCCATAATATCCCAGCTCTGAAATGGCCTGGAGAACTGCAGCACTGTGTTTGCTGTGCAGAGCATTTGCAGGGTATTTTCAGGGATGTTCTCCAATGGCCTTGTCTACACAAATTGGAAGGATTAAAGCAGACCTCAGAGCAATTTAAATAAATCTGCACAACCCAAGTGTCACTGTGAGTGCCTCACCAAGCTTCAGCTGAAATTGGTTCCCCATCAGCTTAAATTTGTGTCTCCACACACAGGAGCCCTGCTGAGCACAGGAGGCAACACCCACAAATTGACCTCTAACCACTGCCATGTACAGAAGTAAAAGTGATTTACACCTGGTTGTAATCTCACCCAGTGTAAGGTGTTTATATATAAATAAATTTTATGTACATACAAATGCATTTGGATGTATATAAAATGTACCCAAATACAGGAAAAGAAGCCACCCACTTGTGCTCCAAAACCATCAGCTTCTCACAGCCATTCCATAAACCTCACAACCAAATCCAGACCTACTTTATGTTTTTATAAAGTCTGCAACTAAACCTTGAAATAAATAAATAATAAAAGGTCATAATTCATCATCCTGACATCAAATCAGCAGACTGGGACTCCAGTATATCAGAGTGATGGATATAGACTTGTTTTAAGGATGGTTTAGTCTGCATTATGCCAGAACATTTATTGTTGCCTTTAAGACTGTTTCCTTTCCAAGATGTTTCAAATAAAAGCAATAGTCTTCTTCTCCCTTAACTGCCTGTCTGAGAATGCACTATTCAGCAAAAACAATTTTCCCCAAAAAATCCTGACTAGAGAAGCAACAGGACAGCGAGTGCTAGAAAACACAATTTCTTGTTTTTCCGTATTTTCTCTTGCTTGCCAGGTGATCTAATAACCACTCTGTGATGGATATCACGATTTAAGCCTCTCTAAGGCAAAAATCCTTCCTAATAAATGTCCAACCAGCACGAAATCTCTCCCTCCATCACTTATCACTGCTGACATTTTGCTTTGCCACAGAGGCAGAACACTGGAGCATCCTGGGCCCCACTGCCCCACAAAGGACCACAACCAGTCCTCCCAGTCCAGCCTCCAGCTGCTCCCTTGCCCTTCTCACTCTGCTTTTCATGGGGTGGGATAAAAAAAAAGCTGTTTTATCTCTCTAAACATAAACTCTGCTCTTGTATCAAATGCTGTTCAATGAATGAATACACACTTTCAGTTCTGATTCATATATACATACATATATACACATACACCCATATATATATATTTTTTTTTAATATATATTTCCATCAGCAGATCACACTCCAAATTATTAATTCTCATCTCAGCCTCTGATGATGGTAAAACACATCAACTTTACAGGCACAAAGAGGTCTGACAACAACCTCAGATGTCCTGTCCACCTTGGCTGCTGTGTACAACACTTCTTCCCTTTGCTTTGGGTTAAGATCACATTTCTCAACCTTCAAAAAAGTCCAACTTTTTGCAAACAGCTCCATGGGCCACCCTGTATCCCACTAATACTACAAGACACAGCAGATTCATAAAACCACTCACCATTTTAGCCAGAACATTTTCTTAATTACAAATATTGATAAAAACCTGCATTGCTTCTGCTTCTCAGACAATCCCAGCAACACTGACAGTGCTGCAGAACGTGCCCACGAGACAGAACACTCACATTTGCTGCAATTATTTCAGGGACCTTTTCCTAACACCTCACAGTCCACCAAGAGACAGCAAGTCAGTACCACCAATATGGGAAGTTGCTGTTTGATCCAGATCTGAATGAGACCCCCTCAGGTTTGATTTCTGCTGTAAATGGTGCTTTGTAAGCACAACTGGTAATCAATTTGGGAAAGAGGAGAAAATGTAAAGGAACAAATTATCATTTCTACCTGCTTCTCTTGTTCCCCCTGCCCCCATCATGGTTTTACAGCCCTTCTTTGAGCCTGTTTGGGGCAGCAGACAAACGCAGGAGGGAGAGGAGCAGCAAAGGGAGGAGAAGGGGCTGCCAGTTCTGCAAATGCAGACTTGGGGGATGATCTGTTCTGGGAATTGTCCCCATCTTCTGGTTGCTCCTATCACTCCTTTCCCTGCAGCAAAACTGAATTAAACCTTTGTGAGTTAAAAGGTACAGGAAGCTGTTCACAGATGTGGAGGTATTTGCTCTTCAAATGAAAAAAAGACAAAAACCCCACAAAGCACCCATGTTACAGCAACCCTAGGTCTGCCTGCACCCCCCTTGTGAGAGCACTGTTGTATATCCTTCATTATAGTTATAAATAGGGCTGGTTTTGTGTCACAGGCTGTCATTTACACTGACCTCCCCTTCTCTCAGCTCCTGCACAGGAGCTCCCTGGCCTGAGTTTGTAAATACAGATCTGTACAAACAGGAATAAATCCACCATCACACAACATGAGGCCATAATTCCACTGGGGAGAAAGCGTGAAAGGAACCCCAGGTAATGGAATTGTTTGTACATATTCACACAAATAATCTCAGCCCTTGTCCTGACACTAATATAAGAACACAAGTCTTATGGAGCTTGAAATCTTCCCCTGGAGAAACAACTTTGCAAAAGCAATGGAAGAAAGCACACTGGGAAGAAAAGGCTGTTTGTAGCTCTGCTTGTTATTTAAACCAGGCTGATTAATCTTTAAGATCCAGCAGCTTTTCAGATTTTTGCCTTTCCTCCCTCCCATATTCTACAGCCTTTAAAGCAGCAGCACACCAAGGGCTCAGCTACACCCAGGGCTGTGCACACAAAGCCCAGCAAGTGCAAAAGCTGCAGCAGTTCATGTGAGAGCTCAGGGACCACCAGGCAGCTGGGAACAGGGGACAGAAGTGGGACACAAGGAACACAAACCAAAAAAGAACTGGAATGTGTGGATCTCTATGAGATGGTCGAGTACAGCAACCACAGCCCTTCAGAAACCATGACATGGCAACAGGACAAAGCCTCAAGCTGTGCCAGGGGTGGGTCAGGTTGGACATCAGGAGGAATTTCCTCATGGAAAGGGTGGTCAGGCATTGGAAGAGGGTGTCCAAGGAGATTTGGAGTTCCCATCCCTGGAGGTGCCCAAGCAAGGCCTGGATGTGGCACTCAGTGCTCTGGGCTGGGTGACAAGGTGGGGATCAATCACAGCTTGGACTCAATCTTTTCAGTCTTTTCCAACCTTAATGATCCTCTGGTTTTAGTTTTTCCAGTTATCTTCTCCAACTGGAACCATCAGGGTTCATGTCTAAGCTTTCACTTTGAAAATGAGATCGCAGGTCCTGGTAAAATTTGGGATTGACAACCAATATATTCTCAAAGCTAACACATAAAAAAAAGTCTCACTCCAAAAATTTGATAAAAGATGCTAATACTGACAAGCTTGCTTTCATATGCAGCAAGGTGGGAATGGAGGGCAAGAAGAAGATATTCAGAGAAGAAACAGGAATGAACAGAAGGCATTTATGAGGAGCCCAGGACATGGAGTGTGGCACAAAAGCCAGGCCACCCCTTCCTGAAAACCTCTTGCAGCCCAAAGCCCTGACTGTGGGGTGATCCACCCCATAAGGTGAAATATTCTCTAGAAATATTTTCAGGTCTGGGCTTTAAGAAGTGAAAGGTAGTCCAAGGAAGTCCTTGAGCACACCAGTGGGAAACCTAAACCTGGGCTATGTGGAGCACTAAAACAAAAAGCTGTAACAAAACCTCAGCGTGAAGCACAGAAGATTTCAACCAGGAAACAAGGCAAATGCAGCACCTCACTTTCCCTGAGTTACTTGGGAAATAAGGAATGGAGAGAGAGAATCAGACCACCATTAGTCACTGGGATATAACTGCACCATGTAAAGGCTGTTTGCCTTTGCTAGAACAAAAAATCCTGCCTAAACTATATAGATGCAATGCATATGTTGCACAAAACCAAGTTTACATAATAAAGAGAATATATATTTGCTTTGATCTCGAGCTGCCCCATAAATTTTTAATAACAGCTGTAAAACAGAAATCTTTGGCTAGAAATCCTCGGCTAGAAATCCTCAGCAGCAATGAAATTTAAGCTCCCTACTCATTACAGGTTAAGGAAACTCATTTCCAATCCATTCCTTGTAGAACTGTTACCAACTTCTTACAAGGAGAAATGCAAATGTCATTGTCAGCTATTTATTTGCAGATTATTCTCTTCAGCCTGGCTCTCTCCAAAACAGAGGGATAAGGGACTATTCAATCTGGTTTGTCATCTTTGGTCCTATTAGCAGAGGCACTGCTAAATTCAGATATCACAATCCTCTCATTTTATATTTCACTGGAAAGATGCCTCAATCTGGTTTTTCTTTTTTTTTTCTCAACAGAAAAACTGTTAAACCAAAAGTACTAAAAAATAACTTCTCTACGATGCACCACAAATAGATTACAGTTTCTAGTTCAAGTGCAAGGGGACAAAGAAACCAAAATCTTTTTATATGCAGACATTAAAGTAAAAGCAGGAAACAGACTTAACAACTGGCAAGAAAAAAACATTAACCCTTGTGCTGTCAGTGATGGAACTCACAGAACTTCCTTTCCTTTCAGCTCCTTCCCCCCACACTGAAGAATCACCACTGTTGTACAGCATTGCAAACAGTGTGTTTACACATCCCCTATAAAAAAATAACCTTTTAGGTAAATTAGGAGGCTCCAAAAAGCACAACTATCAAATACATTATCTAGGGGAAAAATTACAATGAAATAGATATGAAATTCTTTGTTCAAGTCTTACATATATCACTGGATGCAAGGGAAATGTCACACAGAGGCAGTTTTTAGGAGGAAGGTTTTTAGAAAACAGTATTTAAAGCCAGGATTTGGGGGTAGAAAGAGAACAGATGATTACAGTGCTGTGTGATAAGATGAGAAAGAGCGAGCTAATGGGATATAAAACTGCATACACTGGAGACAGCTTTACAAGTTAGAGAAATGACAGGCAAATAGCAATCACATCCACACCAAAAAGGCACTGACAGGTCAGAAAAAACCTTCATTTTCTAAAGGACAGCAGACTTAGTCCCTGCGAATGAAGAGTACACAGAGCTGGAGTTAAACAGTAACTGAGAGTCCAGGAGATGTTTGGAGAGTGCCCAAAATGGAGAGAAATCATTCCCTGCCCTTATCCCACAGGGTCTGTGCCACTCTGGACACAGCCAGGTGTGTTTTTCTGGATGCAGATCCACCAGAAATCCAAGCTGTGCCCTGCCAGGGATGAGCACTTGCAGGGTCTTGCTGGCTCAGAACTTTGGACACTCCCCTGATCACTTCCAGCAAAACTATCATCCCCTATTTCAGTCAGACCATGAAATTACACATCCATGTTCTCCATGTGAACCAAGTACCAGAGCTATTAAACAGCCCTGTGAACACACTGCTGAGGATGGGAATGGGAAGGACTCACTGTCCAGCTCACAGAGTCTAAATCCTGTGTTTGTTACTGCTTAAAGTGGCACAGGACTGAAGAGGGATTGAAGGAAAAAGACAACAAAAATAATGTAACAAGGGTGACTTAAATTAGAAATTAAGGACACTTCTTCACTAGGAACTGAACTAACACCTCCAGATCCATCAGAAATCCAAGCTGTGCCCTGCCCTCCCTCCTGCCAGGGGTGAGCACTTCAGGGTCTTGCTGGCTCAGAACTTTGGACACTGCCCTGATCACTTCCAGCAGAAGTATCTCTTATTCCAGTCAGACCATCAAGTTCCATATCCATGTTTTCCCAACTGATTCCATGTGAACCAAGTACCAGAGCTATTAAACAGCCCTGTGAACAGACTGCTGAGGATGGGAATGGGAAGGACTCACTATCCAGCTCACAGAACCTAAATCCCGTGTTTGTTCATGCTTAAAGTGGCACAGGACTGAACAGGGACTGAAGAAAAACACAACAAAAATAATGGAACAAGCCAAATTTAATAAAAAGGTGACTTAAACTAGAAATTAAGGAGACTTGCTCACTAGGAACTGAACTAACACCTCCCTTCACAAGGGCTACCGGGCCTCCAGGTATGGGACATTCAGCAGGGGAAACCCTGCAATGGACGTGGCTTGGGATCAAACACATCTGGACCTCCCTTTGGGTGGAAAAGGGGGGATACAGAGAATATCCAGAACACCTGCAGCACACAAAGGATGGCTGCAAGGATGTGCTGGGGTAAAAGGTTTGCCTTGTTCTTCCAGACTCTCCTCAGCATCCACCACTGCATTTTCCAGCCTGTGCCAGAGATAAGAGAAACTTTTAATCTGACCCCACAGCACATTTCCTCTACCTGATTTTAACTGAACTCAGTTCCTATGCTGAGTTTTGCAATTCTTGCATAAGTTTTACTTTATAGCTGCCCAAATGCAGAGTTCCAAACCTGCACAGCCCTGTGGTGGTGCAGCTCAGAAGCAGCTCCAGGCAGCACTCTCAGGACATACCCCCTTTATTTTTGTACCATTCTGCCCTACAGAAACAGAGCAGCAAAGCAGGAGCCTCACTCAATCCTCAATTTCAAAGTTTATAATGTAAAATATCAATTAAACAATTTCATTCTAAGTCTCCCCTGTGCCAGCCATGATGTTCAATCCAGTAAGAGTTGCTTAATGTCTTTAAGAACTACAGTAAAACACTTTAAAAGCTCTCCTTTTCAAAAATAAGGTGAGAGAAAGAACAGGGGACAGGATGAAAAGCACAAGAATGCATCTCCATGAAAATGATCAGTTTTAATTTCCCCCTTTGCACAGACCACAGAACTGCAGAGGTTGGACAGCACCTCTTGAGCTTGTCCAGTCTAACCCCCACCTTAAGTGCAATTTTCCAGTGCGACCTGCTCCAAAAATAACTGTGCAGGAACATGATGATCCACCTGGATTTAGGTTGGTGCTGGGGTAATGACTGGGCTACAAAAATACATTTTCCTGCAAAGCCCAGCAGCCTCAGAGCCCTGGGGTAAGCATGGCCCAGCAGGGTGGATTCTGAAACCTGAGGGAATGTTGCTACATCACTTTTGTTTGGTGGCTGACTAAGGCCAAAACCAAAAAGTCAACTCAAAACTGGGTTCAAGTTAAATTTAGAACTGGGAACATCTGCAAATGATACAGGAGTGGATACAAAAGAAAAAACATCAACAATAGCAGGGAAAACAGGCAAAAGGAACTCAAGGTGCAGCATCAAAATACATAATATGCAATTTCTCTGCTTTCTGCAAACACCAGTCACAGTCCAAGACTCTCCTCAGCAGCTGTAAGAGCACAGAACTCACATCCAGCACTTCCAGATTAATGCAGGAGAGTTGAGGAGGTCTGCCCAAATAATGTCTCCACACAATTATAGCTCAGAAGTCATAACCCCTCCCTTTAATATTAAAGGAAAAAAGAAATCACATTTGCAGCCAAAATGTACTGATAATACTGCAATGGCAGCATGGCCCTGAGCCTGCAGCCTTCTCAGAAGTCATTCTCATTAGAAGAAAACTGAAGGATCATCCTCTCCATCCAGTGATTTGCAGGACATGTAACACACCCTGCTCACTGGAAATGACCACTGTGGAATTTTTCAGGAGTTTAAGTGTTTCAATCCCATCCCTGAGCACGTTTTATTTGGAAAAGATGGAGAGCATAAAGCAGAGCTGGGAAACAGCACCCAGGAAGACACCAGAGGCAAATTTCTGCCATGAGGGGTGGGGGAAAGGCTGCTCACAGTAAATTGTTTTGTCAGATAACTGGGGGGAAGGCCAATGTCTCCTCTGGAAGGCTGACAGTAAAAGTCTGTCAGAAGCAAAAACAATGGAGAATTAATTATTCTTAAATGTGAAAGGATCTAGAACTCAGTGATCTGCTAATTAAAAACAAAATATCCACAATATAGTTCCAGTTCAGTTCTTGTGAGAGCCAACAGAGAGCAATCCCACTGCCTGTAACGTCAGTAAGAGCTTGTTTGAAGGACTCATCCCTTAAAGATATCGAAATTTAATGGAAACTGAAGATATTTAGTACTCATCTACTCCATATTCAAATATCTGAGCTCATACAAAATACACAAGAGAGTCTTCACCAACTCATTGTGTTTCAGCAGTTCTGGAAATCACTGAAAAGTAACTGGCAAACCAACTAAACTTCATTAGTGCAAAGCTGCTACTTGAAGGCAGTTCTGGAGGGGCTCAAAGCAGGGAAATTTTATTTTTGTTTCAGCTGGTCATGCAGTGAGTGAGAAGCAGCAAGCAGCTCTGATGTGCAAGAAGTAGCACAGACAAGCTCTGTGACAGGGAGAAGGAAAGATAAATTGTGACTTTCTGTGAAGATGACAACACTTAAAATTAAATGTCCTTGTCTTAATTTCTGCTCCCACGTAGCCAGTGGGTTGTGTGAGGGACAGAAGAAAACTCAGGTTTTCTCCTGACTCTCCAGCCTACCTTTGCCACAGTGTTTTGGAAGATAGAGAGGTTTTCCAGATAAATCAGGATCTGCAGGCATCCAGCTGCAGGATCCCCAGCCTTTTGTGAGAAGTTCTCTCCTCACAATGTCTACAAACCATCCATCAAAGGATCCACAAAAACCAAAAAAAATCCCAGAATCATTTGGGTTAGAAAAGATCTCTGAGATCATCGAGCCCAACCTGTGACTGATCCCCACCTTGTCACTGAGTGCCACATCCAGCCCTTCCTGGGACACCTCCAGGGATGGGGGCTCCAAACCTCCCTGGGCAGCCCCTTCCAATGCCTGAGTGCCCTTTCCATGAGGAAATTCCTCCTGATACTGGAGGGGACTCCAGCCCCTTCCAATGCCTGAGTGCCCTTTCCATGAGGAAATTCCTCCTGATACTGGAGGGGACTCCATCCCCTTCCAATGCCTGAGTGCCCTTTCCATGAGGAAATTCCTCCTGATACTGGAAATGCTGGACAAGCAGCAGTGCAGAAACACAGAGCAGGATGGAAGGGTTCAAACCCACCCTCCCTGAGTGTGGTGTCTCAGTGTGGGCTAAAGGGAGGCAGCTCTCACAGTTCCAAGATTTGCAATATCCCAATTTGGAGAAGGTGCCCACATCCTTTGCTCCAAGCATTGGACAGCAGCAATTCCTCTAAGGACAAGCAGAGGAGATGGCCATGACAACTCCACGGTCACTCCAAAGTCTCCCTTTCACCTGCCAGCTCGTGAGTCAGACACCTCTAAATTAGGAGGGACATTAATTGAGGGACATTCATTGAGCTTTTCTCTGAACCATGGACACCTCAGAGTGACTGACACCACCCTGAACATCACTGGATACCCCATGCTCAGGGCTTAAATCTTCCCCTAAAGATTTTCCACTACATTAAAAAAAACCAAAAGCCCAAAATCTGGAGCTTCATCCTCCAGCCAGGCAAAGGCCTGAAGAGCAGCATACCTGCATTCCAGTTTCCACCCTGGGTTATTAGCCAGACTGTTTATAAAACAATTTTAAAATGCCAGCTTTTATGTATTACAGTTTTATTAATCTTGAATGATACATCATAGGTGCAGGATGCATAAAAGGGTTACAGAAACATGGTTTGCATTTTAAAATGCTTTAGTGAAAACAAATGAATTCTCTTTATTAAATGAATTGAACCTTGCTGTGTCCTCCACGGAAAGATTTCAGTATTAGTGAATCTCCTCCCTCACTGTTCTTTTTTTCACCTTATGTTAAGGGAGGAAAACAAGAATTTCAGCATTTAAAGCTCCCAAATGGTTTCTCAGTTTTGAATTAAATAGGCTGTGATATGAACACACAGAAATAAAGGAAATATTCTCTATGCACACGCAGAAGAGGCTACTCCTGACAAAAACCAGGTTTGCTGTTTCATCAGACTCTGGTTCCATGTGCTCAGCCAGGAGTGACAACCACCACTCCACTGGTTTGACTTGATTTGAGATACTGGCAGTAAATACCATGCTGAGGTTCTGCTGGTGTCCATTACAAGAACAGAGGCATTACAGCAAAAAACTTAGGCTTTAGAAAAAGGAATTTTTATATTTTAACCTATTTAAAAAGAAAACTTTTTGTAACAAAAAAAAAAAAACAACAGATTTTGAATTCTGGTTATAAACTCAGGTTTAGGTGTAATTACAAAGAGAAGGTAGAGATGCTTCATTGCTGGTTTTATCAGCCAACTTAGCCAGCAATCAGCTTTTATTCTTATCAAAGATACAGATGCATCCATTTGCCATTAAACAGATCTGTTTCCCACTAACTGGACACAGCCTCCAGGCTCCAGATAAGCAGGGAATCTGCCTCCCAGCATCCAAGTACAGGAATTTTAACACCTTCCTGGAGCAGCATTTAAATTGATCATTAGTGTCAACAAATACAATCCAAATGGACTGTCCCAAACCTCTCTGGAAGCAGAGACTCTTTCCTGCTTGCTCAGTGTTTAACACCCTGGAGGCCCAGTCCCAGCATTGCTGCCACTTTAATCTTCATTTTAACAATTTTATGAGTTTTATACACCAAGGTAACCCACCTAAGCAATCAAATACAACCCAAAAAAGATCTGGATCCCAGTTTTCTGTTTTACAACCTCAGAGGGGAATGAAGATAATGCCTGAACAAGTTCCATGTTCCAAGCCCAAGGTTTTATGGAGGAAGAGGAGGTTGGAAGGGGAGAGAGGGAGGGATGATCTTTCCATAGCCCTGCAATGCCACAGGAAAGCACCACATTTAATGTAATCAGACTCTACGTTGCAGCCATATGGAAACAATTTCAGTCAATAAACAACTCCTGCAAGAAGACAGCAGAGGAACAGGATATAACCAGGAGGCAGGAGAGCTGCTGGCTCAGCTCAGAGGCTGCCATGACATGAAATATCCACATCCACCAGAACTCCACAGCTTTGGGTCCTCATCACTTCCACACCTCAGAGTGCAGGAGCACAAATGGCCAAGATCTCTCACAGCTTCCTCCCCAGCCTCCAAGATCCTGTGTCTCAGTGCTCTCTCCCCTTTATTCTCTCTTCCCAATCTTTCCTCAAAGCCTATCACCATGGCCAGCTTCCCACTTGATAGCCAGAAGGGAAGCAGACACCCCAAACTCCAGATACAGGCCCGACCTCGCTGCAATTTATCTGCCTGGAATTTGCAGGTTTCAAAACAGAGATTTTCCTCAGGGAGAAAATCCTTAAAAACACCCAACTTGGAAAAAAAAACCCAACAAAACCAACCTAAAACACCACACATTTTACTGCTTCCTGTTAGTGGTATTTAAATGAGGTTTGGTTTTAAGATTCCACATTATCCAGGATCCTAAAAACCAATGGTAAAAATATTGCCTCTCCTGCAGAAGACAACATTCCTGTGCACTGCTGATTACAGCTGCAACACCGAGGGAGTAAAAGCTAAATCAGTTTGGGACAGGAAAAGGGAAATTCAAGGGAACAGCCAGCAAGCAAAGGCAGCTGCATTTTTAACAAAAAGCAAGAAGGCACAGTGCTATGAATAAATCAGAATTTCCTTGAGTGTGACAGAGGAGTGACACCAGTATTTATGAGAATAATGCCCATGAACTGAAGGGCAATTCACGAGTGTCTTCAGAAGTAGCTGCTTTTAAAGGTGGGAAGTTCATCACTTCCACAATTCCACAGGATCTGGCAGCAGATGCACCACAACCACCCCAAAAACGCTGTCATTTTACACTTGAGGACATCCAGGGGAAAAAAGGCCTTGGGATGTTTCTCTTAACAACAAAAGTGCAAGACTCAAGGTATCTTTAAAAACAAACAGTACCAGTAATGAAAGTAGCATTCTAGTGGAAGGAAAAACCACTGGGAACAGTTTTCTGTTGACTGGGGCAACATGTCTTTGTCACACTTAGCACCTTCTAATTCACGAGCAATAAAAGTTGATTCCCAGCAAATCCATTAGCAGGGAAACATTTAAATCAGCCTCAAACCCATGCACCAAAGAGGCCTTTCACCCCAGGCCAGGTGGATGTTTCTATTTCACCAGTGCTCAGCAGGGGATGGAGCAAAGCTGTGAGCTGGGGTATCCATCCAGGCAGAGAACAGGAAAAGACAAATCTGTGTTTTCCCAGTAAAGAATTACCAGCACAAGGACACCGGTAGTGCCAGTCAGCACGTCTTAATGGCAAATGTCTTGATAAAGGACTAACTTTGTTCTTTTGAGATTGCAAATGCAGTTGAGCACAGTCAAGTGCACGGAGCAAGCTCTGGTGCTGGTGGAAACCCACACTGGCTGCTTCATATCCGAGAGCTGTCAGTCAGACACTTCTTCATCTACTTCCTGGCATTGCATCATGCTAATTTTTTTTTTTTTTTGTCACTAAATTTAAGGTCTGATGCAGTTCAACATTTTTATCACTGCAGATAAAAATCTGTGAGTGACACCAGGACTGTAGCACAACAGGACATTATGAGGAGGAAAGGACAGCAGGAGAAAGGAGGCTGAAAACCTGCCTTAAGTTAGCTCAGGAAAGCCAAACCCATCAGAATACAAAGGCTAATTTATAATCTAAAAAATGCAGACTGTAACTAATAAATGGCAGACTTTACTTGAGTAAAGAATGTCAGTGCTCAGGCAGAGAGGCTCATGAACAGGATTTCCCTATGCAAAAGGGGCTCCTGGGAACCCTTTCAGTGGCTGTGCAGCAAAAAGGGCAAAAAGCACCTCAGAATTTGGTCTGGATCAGGCACAGGCTGGAGCAAGAACCTTTTTTGGTCTCCACAATGTTAAAAATAAACGGAGCGCATGAAGAATCACCGGATGATCTGAGTGCTGGAGAAAATGCCTCAGAGTGAGACAGACTTAAAAGCTCAACTCTGTTTCCTTATCTATCAAGTAACTTGATTACAGAGTGTAAGTACCTTCATGGCAAGAAAGTCCTGGATACTAAAGGGCTCTAATCTTGTCAGGAAAATCCTAACAAGAACCAGCGGCACAACTTAGACTAATTCAAATTAGGCATCAGCCTCTTCTAACTACCAAGAGAAGTGATGAGCCTGAAATTACCAGTGATGGACACTCAGGGCTGGAAAGCTTTCAAATTGTTTTTAGCCAAACATCATTTACTGGTCTCAGTTTCAGAGTAAATGATTAAAATTTAAAGGCCTGTGATACAAAGCATATAAAACATATCAGGGAAGGCAATTTAATTATCTGTTCTCACCTTAAATTTTATGAATCTTCAATATGTTAACATCACTCAACTTCTGTGGACCAGGAAATTAAAGAGGGAGGGATAAGTTTCAAGTTCAGCAAGTTCCCTCTTTTTCAGACTTATCACTAAACAGCACCACTCCAGCAAACAGACAGAGCTTCCATGAAATACAAACAGGGAATGACCAGCTATGATGTCTGGAAACCACAGGTAATGCAATTTAGTTGGGCAAACTCTGATCAGCTACTTACTCCTCCCACCTGGGCCATGAAAAATCAGTATTAGCTTACACAACCAGTTCTCATTCTGGGTAACTACAGCTCTGACATCCTTGTACTCCCAAGAGCAGCAGCACCCATTAATAGCCAGCTGAGGATCTCAACATACTTCTTAAATATAAAAACATCTCAACAGCCCTGAAAAGATTATTTCCATATTCCACACTGGAACAGGGGCAAGTCAAAAAGTTTTCCTTGGGTCATAAAATACAACCTATGGTAGAGCCTAGAAAGGAAATTTCACTGCCAGAAGAACTTCCCAAGACTCAAGCACCACTTCCATGTCAGAGCTGCTGCACACCCAGTTGCTCAAAGCCCCAAATCCTGCCAGTTAAATCACAAAGATTTCTGGTGAAAGCAGACATTGTAATCAGAGAATCTGACCATGGCAGAAAAACTGTCCAAAGTAAAGGTCAGAATAAACATCCAAGCAGGAACAGCGCTTGTGTTTGATGAACTAACTAACTGCTTTCTGCTGCCATCAGTGGTACAGAGGCACAGCAAGAACAAAAAGCAGATTCAGGGCTTGCCTCAGAGCTCAGAAGGAACGGGCAGCTCGAAATGCAGGAAATGACTATATGCTGCACTTCCCAATTGATAGGGCAAGGCCTTATCAGAAGAACAAAACTGGCTGTTCACAAGGCCACTGAAAGAGTGGCCTGCACTATTGTTTCAGGGGTAGTTATCCTGCTGCTGAGCTTAGAAATTCTGAGGAAGCAAAAAGAAAAGAAAAAAAGGCTTCTTAAATATTAAGTTCAGAAGTGCGGAGAAGACTGACACCAGGAACTCAGGACAAGCAAGATTCAACTGGGGGCAGAGCCAAACATAATTAATAGAATTTTTATGCCTGGCTTGTAAATTCCTTCCTCAACCTGACATTAAAATCCCATCTACCACCACAGCAGCAAATAGGATTCATGTATATTTAATAAAGCTTAAAAATGCATCTTATACATATGGAGAACAAAAAAATGCCACCTCTGTGCATGAGGTAGGTGTCAAAATTTGTTTCCTCAGGCTGGAAGAAACTCTTCCCTGGAAGCAACACTCCACCCATTGGGCAAATGGAGATCGGAAGCACCACCTGCCAGCACTCCATGGACACACACACCAAGAGGGATCTTTGTCAAGCCCTGTTACAGAAGTGATTTCGGTATATTCATGTACAACCTGCTGGAAGGGCTCTGCTTGGTAATGAGTTTCAGGCTGGTAATTGCACTGAAACTAAAATGAGATGATGAAGTGAACATTCAGAGTGGAATTCTGTAGGAAAAAGTGAACTGACCTTCCACAGCTCCTGGCTGGCTGCACAGGAAGATAAAGCAGAGCTCACTCTGTCAGGAGCACTACAGCAGTTCCCTGTTTTAAGAGCAGACTTTAAGTTCAGACTCTGCCTGCAGCTTTGATTTAGAACTGGGAAAGGGAAACCTCCACACAGACAGGGAGAACAACCAGTTATAGATTATTTCTTTTAATTCTTAATAAAGCACATTAAAACAGCAATTGTTCAACCTGCTGCTGTGTCTGTATTAACATGGGGCTGAAGTAAAACAAGTAACAGACATGCCTGTGCATTCCTCACATACATCAGAAGTTCAACACCAAAAAAATCCTATTAAATGAAGCAGAAGAAAAGCACTACAGGAAAGAAGGGAATCCCTCAGAGTCTTGTGAGAAAGTTTGCTTTTCGCCTGATGGAAGGTGGAATACAATGGATTTAAAAGCAAGAAAAATAACTGAGTAAGGATGAGAGGTGTCGAGCCACAGAAGTCAGTGGGATATCCTCCCATCATCATAAAAAAATCATCTCTGGACTTAGATATTCCTAATGACCACAGCAGATGACCAGCAAATAAATTCCTTATAATTTTCCTGTATATCAATATATCTCAGATGCAAAGTGCCACAGATGGGGAGGAGACACCTGTGTTGAAGTGCTGCTGCCTCAGTCCGTGACCTTACCTGAGTCACTCGGCCCTCGTGCCTCAGTTTCTCCATTTGTAAAACACCAATACTTCTGTCAAGCACTTCTAGAGATTTACAAAGAGGCACAAAGTATTGCTTTGACATGGAGCAGCAAAGGAGGGCAGTGGCTCAGCTGAGTGGGAGCCACTGGAGCCACGCTGCTCCGGCCATAAATCGATGAGCCCTGATTAGGTCAGGCTTTACAACGCTGTCATTGTCACAGCAGTGGCTCTGGGACTGTGGCACGAGCCCTGAGCTCGGCGGTGTCACACAGGCAGCCAACATCAAACCTCTGCTGAACCCCAGTGCAACAGCAAAGCACAGGAGCTGCCCAAACCCAAGAGACTTTGTAAGGTTATCAAGGATAAAAGCTTCTCCACGTGCTCATATGAGCACAGGATAACGCTGTGTAAGCGCCCAGCTAAGAGGGGAAGGATAAAATCAGGAGCATGTTTAAAGAAAGGGATATATTCACTTGAAATCTGCAGGCACAACACAAAAATAAATGTGTTTCTCACAGTGACAAGATGAAATTTTCGGTTGGTCAGCGACTACAAAGCTGATTCTCTACTTCTGGCTGGGGACCACATGACAGCCTCAAATACATAAGAGCATTTTATCTGCCAACTTGCAATGAAGACCACAGAGTTAATAGTTTGCAACCTCCTTTCCCCCAGAAGATCTTCAGAGTTGAGTAATAAAATTCCTCACATGATTTCAATGAGAGGGTTCACTTGTCAGGGGCTGTTTGGAGATAGTATCATATGTCAGGGAGGTGCTGCTCAGATCAAGTTTTCCAACCTTGTGTTTTCAAGGCTTGACAGAAAATGAAAAAAAAAAAAAAAACAAAAAAAAACTTGAGGCGATAAAGTTTGAAACTGGAGAAAAGAGAAATAATCTCTAGATGTTATTTTCAAAATGTCAAAGCTAGCCAATTAATGAGGGGAGGAAGAAAAACTGATTAAAGCCCTGACAAACCCTTGAGATCACAGACTGATTGCGAGTTCTGCCGCAGACTCCCTGTAGGAACCTGGGCAAGCTGATCCCTCTACACCTTTGTTTGCCACCTGCGAGACAGAAAATAGCACTTTCTTTTCATATCCTGTCATTCTTGCTTGTATTGTTCCCCAAATTAAAAGCATTTGTCAAAACACTTATCTTTAGCATTAACCCTGGGAACTGCATTCACAGCTACCACACACCCCGTTTGCATGACTGAGTGTTCAGATACAAACTCTTGGTACACTTTGCTACCCACCCATCCTAATTTAACAGGAGTCAGAAGGGAGTTTTAGTCAATATAGGAATGCTAAAATACAGTTTATTACTAATCTTACAAATAAAACCAGCTTTAGGGTTACGAGTTACACTGACCCCCCCTCCTCAAAAAAAAAAAAAAAAAAAATTCAAATTCTCCTCGTTATGTCCTAAAAATCCTGCTGTAATCACAGTATCGGTCCCACTGCATTGATAACCCACAAGATCATATTATCAGCATAGGTATAATTAAAGCCCAGTCCCACGAGGACACGTATGCAGAATCCAATCCCGCTCTGTTAAAATCAGCATAACATGAAATAAACTTCAGGGACTTTAGAATCAAAGCTGCATGAACTTATCGACAGAAGGAACAAAGGCATCTCGTTTTTTTGCAATAAGATTCTTAAACTGACAGTATTTTGATTTCAAAATCTAAAACTTTGCAGATGAAAAAGATTTTCTACGAATGCCAATACTGTAGCCTGTCATTCTGCAATGTCCTTAAAAGCTCTGCACAGAAATCACTGTGAAGTACAGGTTGCTTTCTTTAGATTAAAATGTGCTGTTGTTTCCTAAAAATTCATTTGTTTTTAACATATACAACCAAACACCTTCCCAGATCCCTTGGTATAAGGAACAGCACAGCTTCCTTTCTCATGGTTCAGTTTCATTGAAACTCCCAATTCTCCACCCAAAGACCCAAATTTCACCCCTGCCCCACTGACACACAACACAAAAAGAGCAGTCCCAAAAGTTAACAACAGAACAGTTTTTGACAGTCATGCTTAACAAAAATGCATTTTATTAAAAAGTAGATTGGTATTAAAAATGAATGTCAGAGCCCCACTCTTTTCCCAAATCCAGACAGCAATGAAAAAACACACCGAACACTCCCATGAACCTATGGATTATCACTATGAAGTAAACACTTTATAATAATTTAGTTTTCAAAACACTGCACAGCTATCAACTTTTAATACCCCTTTGTAAGAGACCACTAAGACCCACACTGAAACTGCCTTAAAAATGAGCTCCCTACAGCTGACAGCAGCCACAGATTTTATGGAATTATCAAAATCACAATGCTAGAGAGATACACGTTGTCCAGAAAGGTCAATAAACCCAAGGAGTTGCTTGACACTGCTCAATGAAGCAGTTCTAGAGAAAACCAGGCCTCATTCACACAGGATTTTCTCCCAGATTTCCTTACCCCTCCTTAAAAATCCTGCCGTTTCACCTAGGGTAGCATTCCTGTAACCCAGCTGGCAGCCTGCATACCACAATGTCGTCTAGACCTGCTCGGAGCAGTGGGATGACACAGGAGGAAAAATGCTGATGCCTGTTCTGGTGCTTGTGCTGGTGCTAAGGGAACGAGGGGAGGAAGAACAGGCAGCACGGAGTGAAACACAAGTTCCTTGTTCCCAGCCTCCTGCCCGGGCTCCTCGGGTGATTCTGTCAACCAGACAGAAAAAGTTGTGGCCGTCGCAGGGCTAAAGAATAATCTTCACATAAGGGAAAAAGAACATTCCCAAATCCCAGTTTTCACGTGCAGAAACAAACCCTGCCCTTCCCCACACATGCAGATAACAAATGCATCCCTGCACAGACAACATTTTCCATCCCTTTCTTCCTTCTCCCCTCTCTCCATCTCAGAAATGTTTTCTTAGCAATTTGGAAGAGAAATGGTAAAAAGGGAGATGTAAAACACAGAAATAAATTAAGTTTGTTCTCTGCTGTTGATGGCACGATGGGAGGAAAAAAAAAAAGTTAGGAGTGATAAATCCATATATACCTACTCCAAACTACACCCCGCTTCCCAAGGGACACGGTATAATGGTAAATAAGTATAGATGCAGTTCCTACTAATGAGGCAGGGTACAGCAAGGCCAAAGAAAATGCAATCATCTCGGGGAAAAAAACTGCACAGGACTCCTCCTCTCCCATCCATGGAGGAAATCAAATGCCAGCTGCACCATCCCAGGAAGGAAGCAGAGCCTGTACCTGATGAGCCCTGCAGAAATGAGCGAGTCATATCACGGGACCCGAGCAGGCACTTCAGGCTTTTGCCAGCCCACAAAGCCTCTGCAGAGCACAATTCCTCGCTCCGGTATTTTACATGGCATCACTCATGCAAATTGTAGGGATATTTTTCCCCAGCATTTTCTTTTTTTTTTCCTTCCCTCCATCCCCACTAGTTTGAAGCAGGGAGACGTAGGTAGCGTCTCCCAGATCCGTGTTCCCTAGCCATCACTTTAACGCTTTCCTCCCTACAAAGTTTAAATCTCCCCAGTTTTTTGTTCATAAACGTTTTGTACTTAAAAGCCACCGAATCACGCTCCCAGTGTTACCTGAACAAACTGAGACAGACCCGACTCCACGAACATGCTTAAACCTTCATTTCCTCTTCCTTCTTCCTTCCCCACCCCCCAAAACAGCAATTTTTTTTTTGTCCCTAACACGAATGAACTGGGGAAGAAACAGCACGTCCAACCGAGCCTTTTCCAGACTTATCGCAAAGAACAAAATGCTTCCGAAGAAGTGCTCTGCAAACATACCAAGAGACACTCCACCAACTAGGGGGAAAAAAAAGAAAAAAAAAAAAAAAAAAAAAAAAAGAAAGGAAAGAACCCATCAGACAAAACTGAGGTCGAGGAACTCGGCGGGGTCTGGCTCGGATGTGTATTCTGCACCTAAACACACTCGCATCTTGTTTTGTTTTAAGCCCGAAGCCGAGGCAAACACTCCAGCAGAACGTCCTGCCGCCTCCCCCGACCGCTCCTGCGGTCAAACCGCTCTGACCCAAACCCATCCCGGACACGGGACACGAAAGCATTCACCCACCTCTTCCCAAGAAGTACAAAACAAACAGGCGTCTGACACCCCACCCAAGTTCTCCTCGCACATTTTGGGAATGACTTCCCTCCGGGTCCTCCTCCTCCCCCACCCGTTCCCACGTTAAACTCTCCAGCACACCGACACCCTTCGGGGCTTTCACGCCTGTGCCCTCCCCGAAAACCTCCCGAAGCCCCGGGAGGTGCCAGAGAGATCTGAGAGCCGGAGGGGTTCGGGGCACCCTGAGCCCCGTTCCCCGACCTCCAGCGGCACAAAGCTCCCGAAAAGGAGCCCCCAGAACCCTCGCACAGGGTAGAGCTCCCCGGCAGAGCGAGGGGGCTCCGTGCCCGGCTCCATCCCCTCAGGTCGCAGCCTCCCTACTTCCCCCGCCGTGCCCGGGGATCCCCGGGACAGGGAGCGCCGGGGGTCCCATCAGCCCACCCCAAAACTCCGCGGCGAGCAACACCCGAACACCCCAAACCGCAGCACCCACCCAGGCTGAGGGGGCTCCGCGGCCGCCACTCCGTGCCCCACACCCGGGAGATGGGAGGAATCAGAATAAATACACAAATGGCAGGAACAGCGAACCCCAAAGGTGCCCAGCCCTCCTGCTGCAGCTTCCCGGGGACAGCTTCCTCCTCTTCCTCCTCCTCCCCCGATCCGGGGCACCCGCGGAGCCCCCCAAAGCCGCGGCTCCAACTCTGCCGCCCGAGCTGAGGGGCTCCCCCTGCCCACCCTTGCCCGCCCCCGGCTGCCCCCCTCACGCACATCCCGCTCTCCGGCTCGGAGCGACTCCCGGCGGTGCTGGCGGAGGGGGGACCCCTTCCCGCTGCCCTCCCTCCCTCCAGCCCACCCACCCGCCCGCCCGCCCCCTCCCCTCGCCGCCGCCGCCGCTCCCCCCCCCGTATCCCCCCTCGACACTCACCTCTGGGTGCTGCCGGCGCCTCCGCCTCACCATGGACCGGCGGGACTGGGGGGGTCCCCCCGCCCGCCCCTGCCCCAGATTGAGGGGAGATTAACGGGGGGCGCGGAGGGACGAGAACAATAGGGGGGAGGAAATCCCTCAGCCCCCCCACGCCCCCCGAGGACACAGCCCCCTCCCCGCCCGGCGCTCCTCCTGCCGCTCCCTCCTCCTCGCCCGCTCCCTCTCTTTTTTTTTGGGGCTTTTTTTTTTTTTGGCTCAATCACACCAGACCGACTGTCTTTGTCTGTCTGACAAGCGCCATGTTGATATCAACATCCGAGCCCCCACCTGCTGCAGCTGTGAGACCCTGGGACTTGTAGTTCCCCCCTCCCCAGGGTGACGGGAAGACCCACGGCGCCGGGACTACAACTCCCAGCGTACCGCTCGCGCGCGGAGCGCCAATGGGGCGGCGGGGCTGCGCTCGGGGCGGACTACAGCTCCCGGCACACGTCGGGCGGCCATGACGTTATCTAGGGCGGAGGGGAGGCGGGACTACAACGCCCATGATGCTCCGGGGCGCGGCGGGGCGGGCAGGAAGGGGGGCAGGATTGTCCCGGTAAATAGAACCGGGGGACACGATGAAGCTGGTGAGTGCCCGGGGCGGGCGGCCATGAGGGCGGGGAGGGGGCTCGGCCTTCCCCCGGCGGCGGGAGCACTCCCGGGGTCGCCTCCGGGCTGCGCAGTCTCAGCCTCGCCGGGTGTGAGGGGAAACTGAGGCGCTGGAGGGGGGCCTGAGGGAAAAGAGGGGGCAGGAGATGCTGAGGGAGTTGGGGGGTGGGCTGAGCGATAAGGGGGTGTCTGAGGGATAAGGGGGTGATAGTGGGGCGGGGAGGGGCTGAGGGGTCGGCCCTGAGGTGTGGGGGAAGGCGGGGGTCGGCCCTGACCCGGGTTTGAGGTGTTGGATGGGATCAAATCTTAGTAGAATTCTGGAAGAGGAAGAGGAGAAAATTTTTCTCAGCTTCCTAGCCCTTAACGTGAGTCTGGCGTGGAGCTGTTCCCCTGCACGTGTGGCTTCTGCTGGACTGCAAGGAACGTGAATAAATGCCCGTGGTTTGTGATAAAGACGTTTCCTATCTGTAGTGTGATAATGCAGGGAGATGGTAACAAAAAAAAAAAAAATCAGCCTGGAACAGCTTTGCCAACCTTGCTTGTGTCAGGGCGTTTTGTTCTGATATTACAGTCTTCTGTCAGAAAGTACATGACCCATGATATTGGTCTCCTCTCTTGAGCTGTTTCACTTTCCTGGAGACCCTGGATTCAGGAGCTGCTTTGTTTTCCAGGTCAAATTTCAGTTTCCCACAATGTGCTGCAGTTCTTGGTCTGGAGGTGAAAACCCAAGCAGTTTTCAACACACCTGAGCATAATATTTGATTTATTTAATCTGAAGTGACACCATTATTCAATTTAAGATTGTCTCTTGATTTTGAGACTGAGCAGTGCGTTATAACAAAGCTTCATAGAAATAATTGTGCAGTTTTAACACTTAGAAAACTACTCTTTATGGAAGTGTGTACAATTAAGAGGCAGGTAGTCAAGGAGCTTGATCCTGTTTAATCTTACCTTTGTGATAAGGATCTGTGCAGGGATGAATATTTCCAGTGGGACAAACACTGCTAAGTCAAATACTTCTGGATGTGATTTTAGAGGCTGATAGAATTCAGTGGGGAAAAGCAAACTGGAAAATCTTTAAATAAAGACCCCAGCGGAAATGCAGAGCTCTTTTAATGTTTAGAGTTAGGGACAGAGAGAAGGGAAATACAAACTGTCCTGTTTTTAAATTCAGGTACTAAGAATTATGAGATTCTTCACCTTATATTTCTCTGGAGATGTGTCTGAATTTGGGGTTGTAAGGAGAGGGGTCAGATGCTTTTTATTCTCTTTTCTCACAGATTTGGGTTGAATTTGGAAGAACAGGGTTGAGGTGAGGGACTAATGGAATGTTCCCTGTCCATGGCAGAGGGGTTGGGATAAGATGAGCTTCAAGGTCCCTTCCAACCCAAACCACTCTGAAATTCTGACTCCAGGTCTGCTTCAGAACCCAGTGAAAACCTCAGACTCCCACAAACTCAGATGTGCTTTGACTCAGGCAAGCCTCAGTGCTCACTCCCCCCCAGACTTTAAGCTGGCATGTGATACTAATACTGGAGGAATGCACTGCAGGATTTGTTGGCTTCCCTTGGAATTCCAAGCTCTGCCTTTAACCTGCACAACTCTGAATGGTTTGGAGCTGCAAGTTTGAGCCACCATCTCTGTGCCCTCCATGGAATGGGGTGTCTGTGGGGAACCTGCCTCTCCCAGGCCCTGAGCATCTGGAATGAACCCCTCAGCTTGTGCCCCACTGCCAAACTTCCATCCAGTTTGCAAATCCTGCCAGGAGAGCTGTGGGCTGAGCATATTTATCCCTTTTGTGTGTTTTGTGTTATTTTTTATGTGACTTTTTGAGTTAGGAGATGAGGCACCTTTGTGTGTTGGCTGCACCAGCCTTTAGCCATAAGGGAATCAAGCTGGAAGCAAGCAAATCTTGGAATAAAAAACTTCATTTTAGTCCAGCCAGGAACATGAGTGAAAGCTCTGGATCTGTTTTAAACAGTAACAAGAATAAACTGTGTGGAAATGATCACATTTATAAAGTGTAGAGACACACATAGTGCAAACACTTCTATTCCTGCATTCCTAACCCAAAATTCTAACAGAGCTGCAGGCCCAGCAATGTCACCTGTGCCAACAGCTGGATAGAAAATACAAATTGTTCTTTTTTATTTTTCTGTCACTTTGTTTGAATCTAGTAGAAAGAATCCATTGACTCCCAGGAATCCATTTACCTCAACATGACAGCCACAGAGAGAGATGATTTTAGCTGCTTTTAAAGAAGGAAAAAAGGAAGATTTTCCAGTTAGGTCATAGATGTCAGGGGTGTGATACCACTCATGATTACAGAAAAAGGCAAGAAAATATTTTACTGATAAAAGTGGTGATATTTCATTGCCTTTTTTAATTACCAGTAGTTTTAAAGCCACAAAAATAGAACTTATTTTTCCCTTCATTTCTTTCTATTTACTTCAATTTACAGCTTCATTTGTCAAAGTTCTGGTCTGGTGAGAACTTAATTTCACGTGAGAGTGTTACATTTGTGAATAAACCAAGTGAATTCCTCACTCCTTCACCAGCTTGGCTTCACATATTTTTTTAAACTTTACTAAAAGAAAGACAAAATGTGCTGTAACCCCTTAATAATTAAGGCTTTGTGAATTTAAAACAAAACTCTCTGTGATATTTTAAATTTAATATTTGAGGCTTAGTCGGGTTTGCTATTTAAATACAGTTTAAAGCAGGTTTTTGAGGAATGTATGTAAATAGATTTCTTGAGGGCTGTTAATCCAGACAGTTGCAGTCCTGTGTTAACATTATTGTGAGCAGAGGTAGAAAATGAAATTATTCATCTCCCTTTTTTTCCACTTGGTAGAGGGAAGTATAGAACACAAGCTTAAGGGATAAATTAGTTAGAAAAAGACCGAGTCTGTTTTTAGTGCAGTGCACGGCCGAACAAGTGAGATTTTTCATCTCCATTGACAAAAACTGGAATTTAAAAGCTCCAATTTGAGCGCCTGAGCGTGGCTGCGCTGCCAGATCCCGCACTGGGGAGAGTGGAGATGCAAAATTCCCTGCGCGGAGCAGAGGAACCTTCCCGCAGAGGTGGCCGCGCTCTGCTCAGACCTTTGTCTCTAATCCCACGTTTTAAACCCGACCTTTGTGTTGTGCTGTCCCTCGAAGCTCCCGCGCCTGGTGAAATGTTTGTCACCGCAGACAGGAGGTGGCTGCATCTCAGTGATGCTCAAGTGCCCCCTGCATCACCTGCTCGCCGCCTCATTAAGCCTGCAAAGCCTTTGGGCTTTGGATACACAAACGCTTCCATTCAGGTGGGGCTGCGCAGTCCCTCCCGCTTCCTGTTTGTGTTTAGCGAGACAAAAAGCAGGTGAGAACTTGCCCCACAGCTGCTGCCCCTGTGCAGGGGGTGTTAGGGCAGGTTTCTTACCGAAATAAAAATCTGTTCCTGCAGGGCTTCTCTGCCTCCCTGTCCACCTCGAGTCGTTTTCAAATTTTCTAGTTTGGCCAGGAGGACTGAGTTTGAAAGAAGTTGATTTCCTGGGTTTTGGGGAAAATAGGTGATTGCAAGAAAAAAAAAAATATTCTGCATGTGTCCTAAACCAGAGAAAAAGCTTTTTCACTCAACCCTTGGGATCAGAAAAACTGTCTGAAGAAAATCTGCTCCTTAATACCCTGACATGGGGAAATCTCAGTGAACACACAGAGCTGAGGGACACTGATGGGAAATCATGTTTTATTTTGGTGTGTAAGGAACTGTGTTTAAAAACAAGGGGGGGAAAAGACCTCCACGATCGAGTCCAACCTGTGACTGACCCCACCTTGTCACTGAGTGCCACCTCCAGTCATTCCTTGGACACCTCCAGGGATGGGGACTCCAAACCTCTCTGGGCAGCCCCTCCCACTGCCTGTCCCCCCTTTCCATGAAGAAATTCCTCCTGATGTCCAACCTGAACCTGCCCTGGCACAATTTGAGGCTGTTCCCTCTCCTCCTGTCCCTGTTCCCTGGGAGCAGAGCCTGAACCCCCTGGCTGTCCCCTCCTGTCAGGAGTTGTGCAGAGCCACAAAGTCCCCCCTGAGCCTCCTTTTCTCCAGGCTGAGCCCCTTCCCAGCTCCCTCAGCCCCTTCTGGTGCTCCAGCCCCTTCCCCAGCTCCATTCCCTTCCCTGATCACCCTCCAGCCCCTCAATGTCCTTGCAGTGAGGGGCCCAGAGCTGACACAGGTTTCAAGGTGTGGCTTCAGCAGTGCCCAGCACGCAGGAAAGGGTCATGTTCTGAATGGTTCTGAGTAACTCCTCCTCATTCTTCTTCCAGTACTGCCTGTCAGGACATCCCACCTTGCCATGCAACGTGCTCAAGTTCAAATCCACCACCATCATGCTGGACTGTGGGCTGGATATGACGTCCACCCTCAACTTCCTCCCCCTGCCTCTGGTCCAGAGGTGAGTTCTGTGGCCTGTCAGCACTTAGTCTGCATCTTCTTGGGTTGCTGTTGGGGTGCTGTGCCTGAAATGGTGTATTGGAAAGAGGGAGGGGATGGGTACAAATGAACAGCATCATCTGATATCATAAATAGACTTTGTTCACTTAAAAATTCTCTTTATCAAAATAACGTCCTTTGGCTCAGTGGACGGAAGACATTTTATGGATTTATTGATTGGTTTTTCTGGATAATTTATTCTAAGCTTCAGTAAAGTATTGCTGCAACTGCTCAGCACAAGTGAGGTCACATATCTGTCATCTTTCTGGCTTCTTCATGCAAGATGAGATAAATGGGGAACTGAGATGGAGCCCAGCAAGTCCTGTTTCACCACCACCTTCTCAGGCTGTTCTTCAGAGCACAGACTAATGCAAAGAAAAATAGCACTTAGCAGCCCTTGTTAGTTGCCTGCATGGCATAATTGTTCCCTTTTTAAAGTTAAACAAATAAAAGGGCAGTGCAGCTGGGCATGGGATTGGAACAGCAGAGAAAGAAAAATAAGTCTAGAACAGAATCCGGAGATCTCCTTTCTATGCCCTGTTGCAAAGTTGTGTTTCCCCAGGTTTTTAGACTAATTTGGGTAGTAAGTTAGGTTGGCATGTTTTGTGTAAATGGAATAAATGACAAAAATTAGCAGTTGGAAAGGTGGGAATGAGTCACTCTCAGTGATGGGGAGGAGTAGGAGTTTTCTCAAAAGCCATTTGGTAACTTTGATCCACAAGGAAATAAGTGAGGAACATTCTGGGTTCAGGGAAGGCTTGATTGAGAGGGGGAAAATACAATTGGAAAAGGGAGTTTCCTAAGTCACCTAGTGAGGTTCAAGCACTTTGTCCAGCACTTCCTATGATTTGTTATTTTTTGGAAAGCAGAGGAAAGGAATAGACAATGTGGGCATTGTTCTGCAAGAACCTGGAGTTCAGGATCTGCTGTAGAGAGGCAACAGATGCCCTCAGAGGGATCAGTGTGAAAGCCAATTTTTGTCCCATTCCATGGTGTAGCTGCTGACTCCACCAACTGGTAATAAATTTTGAAAATTTGGGAAATCCAGGTACAAACAGAATTGCCTTGCATTTGCTTTCTCCCACCCCCCCCCCAAAAAAAAAAGGAAATTGAGAGAGGAAGTAGCAAAATGAGGTGATTGAACAAAGGCTTAAGAGGTTCTTTAGAGCAGCAGGAATCAGCTTTCCCCTGGGATGTGGCAGCTTTGTGTGCTGATAGCAGACCCTGGGAATGAACAGCCAAATTGCAGGTCACAACCTGGAATTCCCCAAGCCCCTCCTGAATGTCGGCACTAAAATGACTCAAACTCAATAAGAGAGGATGTCAGGTTTGACCCCTGATGGCCCAGTGGAATCAGAGCAAACATTTGGATTTAAATCCAATCAATCTTGTCGGTGAGGTGACTGAACACCCCTCAGAGCAAGGATTGGCCTGAGCACATGGACGTGGGCAGGTAATTGATCTCCTCTGCAAACCAGGTGTCCTGCAGAGAGCTGTGGAAATAAGTCAGAAATGTGAGGAGGAATGTGGCTGCCCCTGCAAAGTCCTTATCTCTGTAGTACTCATAGTTGTACCATTTGAGATTAGGAGTCCATTACCATGATGTCCAAACACCCCAGAAATTCAAATGTGTGTTACCAACATAACATGGGGGACAGAGAGCTGACATTGTCATCAGATGCAGGTAAGGTGACAGGAAGGACTGAGGGGTTTGAACACAGATCTGGTGTCCTGTCCAGCTGCATCCTCTCAGAACCAGATGTGCTGATTGGAGATGGATGAGTGAGACCTTAACCTGAGAGCAGCCATGCTTCTGTCTGCTGTCTTTAGCCAGAGATTCCAGCAGGATCCATGAACCCCTTGGATTCTGCAAATCTCAGTATGTGATCTGCTCAAATGTGTGATATTACAGAGGATCTTTGCTACACAGCTCACTCCTGTGTCCTACCTGGCATGGGACCCTCCTTGAGCAAATATTTTGAGAGCCTGTGCTCTAATCTATAAGAGAGGAAAGTGCTGCAGTGTTTGTGGCATTAAAAGGACTGGGCATTTTTCAGAGTTCTTTGCTCCTCAAAGAAATGCCAGTGCAAAGGCATTTAATTCCCCCTTGCCCTGGAAATGGCATTCCCTGTTCTCACCAGCCCATGGAGCACGTGCTGAGCACCTGCAGCTGCCCAGCTCTTTGTGCTCCTGTACTTCAAAGGAGGTTTGTCAACTGGAGTTTTCTCCCCTGCACCAAAGTCAAATGCAAAACAGTAAAATGAACATGTGGGAAGCTCTTAACCTTCCCTGTCTAGCCATGACACACTTGCTCACATTATTTATGGGACAGTTCCAGCTAGTTTGGATTAATCAATCACTCTATCACAATGATGGCAGGAGGAGCTGTGTTGCTTCTTGTCTCCAAGGTAAAGAGTCCTTTCTGTCCTGCGTTGCTTGTTCTGCTTTCAGCCACACACAAGACACACCTGCTCATTTTGCCTCCCCTGACTCTTCACTCCTCAGTGGATGCCAGTTTAGTACAAGTTTAGTGCTCTTCCATCATGAATAAAGCAAAACTTTTGCTAGGTTAAATTATGGGGAGTAGGACAAAAAAATGAAGTTTATTCTGCTCTGCCTCATGCTGCTGAAACCACAGATGGACCCAGGGATTTGCAAGGCACAAGGCCCTGACCTGACCTTGTGCTGGTGTTGGGACATTGGACTGCAGCCCTCCAGGTGGCCCTTCCACAGAATTGTTGCATATCAGAGTGGTTTGTTCTTGCTTTTTCCATAACTCTTTTAGACTCACTGCACCAATTGTACTCAGCCCCCCACCCCAGTCTCCAAATTACTGCTCCTCAGTTGTGCTTTTGAACAATCCACTGGGCAGCACATTTAGTCACTTCATCTTTTCTGCCATCAGACTTCTTCAGCCTTGCTCTTTATCCTCAGAAGGGAATTGTCCTTCTGGCACAGCTCCTCCATGACAGATCCTTCTGCTCTCACCTCTTACCTTCTGTCTTGACCCATGGATTTCCCCTTTTGCCTTCCTTGTGACTTACTGGGGTGTCAGAATTTGTTCTTTTATATTGCTGTTAGTCTGAACACAGCATTCCTTTGAGCCCTTGAATCACTTCCTATTTTCAAGATGTTGAATTTGAAAGTGCTTTTAGGATATAAACATGCCTGTCTGCAGAGCTTAGTGCACAGCACTTGCAAAGTGCATTGCAACCGGGTTCTGTGTCCCAATCTGAAGTTGCTGCAGGGTTTGGTTTCAGGTGGGTTCAATTCTCTTGTTTACTCAATAGTTGTTTTTATTTGTGTAAATAAACTTCAGTCTGGGCAGAGAGTGTGTTTAGAGCTAAGTTGTAGGCTCATACAAAAATCAGATGTCACTGTGAAATAGAAATAAGTCTCTCAGTTATGGTAGCAAGAAATGCTGAGCCATTACTGCTGTAAACTCAGAATTACAATGTCTACCTTTAAATTCCTTTGTTAGCATTTGAAACAATGAAAAAAGGGGCTCAGCAAAGCCTCCTTGCCCCTGTGTCCTGTGCAGCTGTTGGTGTGGGTCTTCAGGGTGACACCCAGGCACAAAACCATGGTTTATGTGGATATAAAATCCCAACCTGTGTCTATAAATGACTCAGTCCAGAGCATCAGTCTTTCCCTGCCACTGCTGATGGGAATATTTGTCTGTTGTCCTCTGTCCCAGAACAGTTTTATGGTGCTTTTGTGTTGTTTTGAGCACAGAGTTTGTTGCTGCCCTAACTTGTGTTTATTCTTCCACTTTCACCACAGGGAACTCAGCAGCACTGAGCCTTTTAAAAATCCTCACCATAAATGACTAAAAACTCCCTGTGTGCCTTGTCCTCTGATTTATTTTTACTTATAAGTGTCATAATCATGATTTGTAAAAGTCATTTTGGTGAACACTTAACCACAGTGAAACTGTCTGTCTGTTTTATTGGGCCTGTTACTTCCCTGAGACAGGAATGGTGTTCTCTGCCTGTATGACACCAAGTAGAAGGACTGTGCTTAGCCACTGATAATAATTCAGTTCATATTGAAATAATTTTTCTTTCTTTCTTTCCACAGCCCCAGGCTGTCCAAACTTCCTGGCTGGGTTTTAAAAGATGGAAGCATGTTTCTGGACAAGGTACAGGAGTGATGCTTGGAATTTTCTTGCCATGCAAAAAGCCACCTGACAGGTTGAGAGCTGGTGCTGCAGGAGCTGACTCATCCCAAAGGTTTCTCTGTGTACCTCCAGCAGCCAGGATGTCCTTGCAGAGCAGAGAACATTTTGAAACAAAATGCTAATGGCAACTCTCAGGCTTCAGAGGTAGCCTAGATTATAAAAAAATATGCTTAAAATGCAGAAGTCGTCAGTGTGAATATTTTTGTATTTCATGAAGCTCCATAAATAATAGTGCTTCGCCTTCTTAGAATGCCTTTTATTCCACAGTCTCACTTTTCTGACACTGAGGTTTCAGAGCATGCCTATAAATGAGGTTGGTTTCATACTTTTTTCAGGCAGAACTATGGGAAAGGCAATGGTTTGCCTATGGGAGGTCTCTCAGAGAGGAAAAGCATGGCTTTGGCCTCTGAAATCAACATGTGTTCTGCTGCTGGACATAGCAGGGAGGATATTATCTCCAGCCTCCTGATTCTAAGACACAGAACTTCCTCCGCAGCATGAGAGACACAGAATTGCTCTTTTTTTCCCCCCTTCTTTTCATTGCATCAGTTTTGGAGGCAGAATTTATCTGAGGCTTCAACCAAAACTTGGCACTGCAGCGGGCAGCTTGATCTGCCATAAGGGAACAATGAGCACAAAAAATATGTCAGATGTTAGTAAAATAGGCAGATACATTTCAAATGTGGGCAGCAATAGGTACCAGTGGAGAAAATGCTTAATAGACTGTTCTCTGACTATGGGAACATTAAAGCAAACAGTGATAATAGTTGCTTTTGTAGGGGACTTTGAGGTGGACAAAATGGATTGATCTGATTTTTCCAGACAAGGGAGCTGAAGATCATAGATTAAAGACGCGATTTTTCTTCTCATTGGAGACAAAAGAAACTGTGCAGGCAGCATTTCTGTTGGTAAAATAGTAACAGCTCTATTCAGAGCACTTGCTAACTGGCAGTTGCAGGGCTGCAGAGGCTCAGGGGCAGAAATGGAGTTGCTCAGTTTGAATTCCCTGGAATTTGTGTCTCCTGAACCCCAGCTTTGGTGTCAGAGCTCTGAGCTCCAAAGAATGGACAGATTGTCACTCTAGTTTCATTTGGAATATATTTAAATTTCTGGGATGCTGCTGCTGCAGTGTGTGCTCAGGAAAAACCTCCAAACTCAGACAATGGCCATGGAAATCATGTTAAAAATTCAAAGGCAGCTCTCTTAACTTCACCTTGACCACTGTAAGTGCCTGGAATGGTAAATTCTTTGACCCATGCTGGAAAAAGCCAAGGGAAGGAGTCAAAGGGGGGTGTTTTATCATGTGGGGTGGACATTCCTGTTACAGCACTCAGTTTTAAAACTTCAGTCCTGGAGAGGCATTGAAATGTGCTGTGATCTACTTTTAATCATTTTGAACTCCCTTGAGATGAGGTTAGGAGACTTCTGCCACTAGATGTAATTGCTCATTCGTTATTAGTTGGGAGGTGCACTGTAATTATTAAGAATTGGATTCAATCTTTAATTCTGTCTCTCTGTAGCTGGCTGAGCCCACTTGCTGTGGGACAGGAGAGAAGGCAGGGTGGGTGGTAGGGAGCCTGTGAGTTGTGCTATGAGTAGAGTTGAGAATGTTTTTGTTCCACCCTGAAGAATGTGACTTCTCATGTGACAAAAGTTTTTGATGTCAGCCTTAAAAAAGAGGAAGAAAATAGGGGCTAGAGTTTAAGAAAATGTGCCATGTGGAAATTAGATCCCCAAAAATTGTGCCACCAAATACTCTGAAATAGGTTTTATAAATTGTATTTAGGTTCTAGTAAGACAGAAGAGGTTGGATGTTATTTGGAACCAACTCCAAACTTCCCTTCCTGGTCATTACAAGGACTCTTTCTTTACCTCCCAGAGTGCTCTGTCTGTCCTGCCCAAGGGGAATTTGATCCCTTCAGGTACCAAGCAGCCTCATCTGCCATGAAAGCAATTTCAGCAGATCTGCCTGCACCAAATCATGTCTAGAAGGGGAATAAATGTCCTGTAGTAATGGGCTGGAAATTACCTGTGATAAAGAAAGTATCTGGAAAATCCAAAATGTGTTGCCTTGGATAACACTGTGTTGCATTTTTGTGTCTCCTCTGTTGGTGTGGTTTTTTACAGGAGCTGAAGGAGTGTTCTGGCCATGTGTTTGTAGACTCTGTGCCTGAGTTCTGCTTGCCAGAGGTGAGTTTGTCCAAACCCTTACTGAAAAATCTGACTCCATTCAATCACATGGGAGAAACCTGTGAAATTATTATTACCAGGTTCCTGCTAATTTATTAATACTCAGTAAATAACACTGCTAAAACTCTGTGTTGTTAAGGTGCTTTCAAGTTCTATGACACTGGAAAAAGGATGGAAACAACCCTTTTGGAGACATGGAAGGTCTCCTTAAACAAATAATCTGACACAAGAAGAAGACTGAACTGTCCCTTTTTGTAGCTTTTTAAAGACAGCCAGACTGAGCTGGGCTGACTGACAGGATCCATGTGCTGATCTAGATGAGGGCAGGGCATGAAGGTGAGGAAAGCAGCTTGTCTCTAACCACAGATGCAGGACATCCCTGGGGAGCCAGCTGTGGTTAGGCCAGGTTGGATTCTGCTGGCTGCTCTTCTGCCAGCAGCACTTTAAAGTTAAAAACTTTTACAGCCTCCTTGAGGGAAGAGCTGGGTCTTCATATCCACATGCAAGTGGCTGCTCAAGTTGGTTTTTACTGGAATTTCTGGATTAAGAAAAAGCAACCAAGACCAGTGAAGATGTTTGGATTACCTGGAATCACCCAGTGGATATGGGGAGTGCTGTAGGAGAAATAAAGACATAAAAAGCTGAGCAGAGAGAGGTGGGGATAAATAATGGAGAGCAGCATGGGAATAGTGTCCCTTTCCTCAGTGTGTTCAGGGGGCAGAATTTTTTTTTTCCTTTCTGCCTGACCTTGTAGAAAACACAAAACACAAAAAAAAACCTTGCAGGAAGCCCAAAACACTCCTGGAAGGTTGCTGTCAGCCTGCTGAGGCTCTGGCAATATTGTTCCCATGTGTGGATCCCATGGCACTCACTTCTGGCATCACTCTTGTCATCTTGATTCTTCCCAACAAGCTAGCAGCTCTGGAACTGGCTTTGGCAAGTGGTTCCAACAGATTACAACCATTCCAACCCAGCTGGAATTGTCATAATCCAATCAAACTAAAAAAGACCAGCCCAAAACCCTAATACTTCTGGGGTTTTGTGAATTCTGGGTTCTTCTCCTTTTAGTTACTGTCCTGTGAAGCTGAGGGATGTGGGAAGCATCTGTGTCTGTAGAAAGTGCCGTTATGGCCCAGATGTGGGAAGGACAGGGTTTATGTGCTGGATTCTCTTTGGAATTATTATCTGCTGGGGTTTAGGATGCTTCAGCCAGACTTTCTGGTTACTTTGGGCTGGAAAATACCCACATGTGTAGCTCTGAATATGACAGACAGGGAGTCACTGCTTCGTCTTACTCCTGTTACCACTGCATGAAGCTGCTTCCCAGCAGCCCATCCTACAACCAGAACATGACAACCAACTGCACATCACCATTGCAGGAACTTTAAAATTGGCCTCTCAGATGTTTCCCAAAATTCCCAGCAGATGCCACATGTCCTCCATGAACCCTGGGAAGAGATCTGCTGTGACATCCAGCTCACACCTTGAGCTCCCATCTGCAGGAGCTTCAGGAGTCGTGGCCAGCTGCAAACAGAGTGGAAATGTTGCAGCTGTTTGACAACACAGGATAAGAGAGGGAGCTTGTGTGAAAGAGTCTTTTACTTGATCTCCTTCCATGCCACTTCTTTTGAAGAAACTTGTCTGCAGCAGCAGTTAGCCAGAGAATCTCTGTATCCCTTCCAGAACACCACTGCCAGAGCAAGCCAAGATTTGGGTCTAATCCAGCAGCCACAAGGTGAGATGAGGCTGTCTCAGCAGCTGAGTACTCTCACACATGGCAGAGTGCAGGGTGCAGCCCTCTCTTTGCTTGGCACCTTTCTGCTCTCTCACTTCACATGCAAGAAACATTTTTAAGCCTCTTCAGCTCAAAGGCACTTGAGTGAAATCGCTGCAAGCCCCAGGGAAGATTTCACTTTGTTTTGGTTTTGACACCCTTTTCATGGTATCAGTAAATGCTTCTAGGGTGCTGAGATGGGGCATGCTTGAGGTTGGAAAGTGCTGCTGTGCATCCTCCTGATGGCTCTCCTGGGCTGGGATTCAGCTCAGCGCTGGAGCCCCTCTGCTCTGGAGCCAGGCTGAGAGCTGGGGGTGTTCCCCTGGAGAAGAGAAGGATCCAGGGAGAGCTCAGAGCCCCTTCGGAGCCTAAAGGGGCTCCAGGAGAGCTGGAGAGGGACTGGGGACAAGGGATGGAGGGACAGGACACAGGGAATGGCTTCCCACTGCCAGAGGGCAAGGATGGATGGGAATTTGGGAAGGAATTATTCCCTGTGAGAGTGGGGAGGTCCTGGCACAGGGTGCCCAGAGAAGCTGTGGCTGCCCCTGGATCCCTGGGAGTGTCCAAGGCCAGGCTGGATGAGGCTTGGAGCAACCTGGGATAGTGGAGATGTGGAACAAGTTGGTCTTTAAGGGTTCCCAACCTGGGTGGAACAGGTTGGTATTTAAGGGCTTTCCCACCCACACCAGTCTAGAATTTGATCCTGTACAGTCTGGACACAGCTGAAATCTGTGCAAACCAAGGTGTGCACAATCCAAGCTTTGGCAGGAGCAGGCATCAGCAGATGCTTTGATACTTTCCAGGGATGTGTTCCTGCCTGGAAGCCCAGGAAGATAAAAGGTTTCCCTGTCATGGAGCTGAGGGTGATGTTTCACCTCCTGTTCTCAGCTCAGAGATCATTGCTGATCATGGATTGAAACCATGAGTGCTTAGGAGGAGTTAAGCAGCTTGTCACCAGAGCACTGTGTCAGCCCTCTGCAAAGCAGAGTGACCTACTTTCTTGCCTTTTTTATTCAAATTGCTGGACCAAGCCTTGTAATCAGATAATATGTGCTTGATGAGTGTTGAATTCCATTAGCTGCTCTATAATAACTGAGTTAGAGGTCAGTAATCTTGTAAATTTCTGACTTGACACCATTTGTGTTATAGCATTACCAGTAAATATTTCTAATTAAAATTCTTTTAACAATGTGTGAAATCTTCTTTCACTCTCAGAACTCTTGTCTAAACTGTCACATCAAAACTAATTGAGCCCACCCATCCATTTTGTTGTATCCTGTGAATGGGCTTCATCTCCTGCTGTAGAAAATGTGAATGAGAAAGATGCCAAACATTTACTTTGGGAAAATATGAGGATTATTTTTAAGCATATGAATAAATACAATCTTCATTCATCTCTTTCTTGGGGTACAGTATGATGTGCTGCATAAAAAAAATGAGACACCCTAAATCACTGATGCAGAAATTTTGGTGTCCCTTCCTAAGGAGGTGCATACATCAATTATTTGATAAAAATAAATCATGGATCTCATAACAGCAGCCATTTCATCACCTGGAAGACAGAAAAACCCAGGACATGGTTTCCTTTCCAGGCTGGAGAATGGAATAATTTTAGGGAGCTTTTAAAATAATTCTTGTTAATTTAGAGGCAACATTAATCTTTGCCACAGCTGAGAGATGCTTTTACAAACCAGTTACATTCCTGCAATAAAGTTTAAAAAAAAGAGGAGAAGTTTTTCTGCCATTTATTAGACTGCCTGAAAGGGTTACAAGTTGCTTATCTCTGCTCTTGTTTTCAGACTGAACTGCTTGACCTCTCCACTGTGGATGTGATCTTGATCTCCAACTATCACTGCATGATGGCCCTGCCCTACATCACAGAGTACACAGGATTCACTGGAACAGTTTATGCCACTGAGCCCACTGTTCAAATTGGCAGGTAAAAAACCCCTTCAGATTCTCTGCTCCTCTTTCATCACTGCTGAGGAGAAGGTGTAAAGGACAATGTGGGAGAGGAGTGGTGTCTAATGTTCCAAAGAGGCTTTCAGGCAGGAGCTGAACACCAGCCAAGCCCTTAGTGCTGTAAATGTGTTAACTCCATGTTTCCCAGCCTCTGGAAGCATCAGCATTTCCAGCAGGTGCTTTGTGTTGAGTCCAGGCCACAGATGTGGGACAGTGGAATTTGAGTGGGCTGAGACACCTCAGTAATTGCCACATAGGCAAACTCAGACCTTCAAAAACCGTAGATCAAAGAGCTCTCCTGCTCTTCTGTGTTCCCCTTCACCAAAAGGAGACTTCCCAATCAGAAAACTGCACTTGTTCCCCACAGAAGCTGTGGCTGCCCCATCCCTGGAAGTGTCCAAGACCAGGCTGGACAGGACTTAGAGCAACCAGGTCTAGTGGAATCTGCCCCTGCCCATGGCAGGTGTTGGAACTAAATGATCCTCAAGGTCCCTTCCAACCCAAGCCATTCTAGGATTTTATGATTCCATATAATCACACCTTCCTCCACTCCACAGAAAGGAATTCAGGCTGACATCATCTCAAATGACAGCTGAGCTGTGTGAGCTCTGAACTCCAGAGAGAAGCACTGAGAGAAATGGCAGAAAGAGGAGACTGAGGTAGAAAAAGATATGACAGTGCAGTCAAAACCAGAACAGTCATCATGCCTGCCAGTTTATTTTTACAAAATTGTCTTGTTGATTGGATGGGTCAACACCAAATGCTGCAGGTGAGGCCTAACTGGAACTGAGCTCTGTTCCTCTCTCCTGCAGGGCTGCTACATTCAGTAATTAGGAGCCAGATTAGGCCCTCCTATCTGGACTACTCTGGAAGCACTTTAGGGCAGGAATCTTTGTCCACTGAAGGTCCTGTGCAAACTTCCCATGCCAGAGTAATTCCCCCATTGTGTGAAAGCAAACAGAAACTGAAGGCCCTTGTAGGTGAAAGGAATTGTGTAAATAGGAATAGAGTAGTAAACCTCTGGTTTTACTGCTCCAGAGCTGGAGATAACAAGCACAGCCTTGTGGGAGAGTGCACTGGTGTGTTCTCCCCACCCCAAGTCGTTCCAGATACTGTCCCTGTGCTCCAAACTTCAAGGGAAAGCCTGCACACAATCACAAATGCTGTTTAGTTTTGGGCAGGGAAATCTGCAGTGACTATTTCTAAGGCTTGACACCTTTTCCTGTCTCGAATCTGCGTTGGCAGATGAGCAGAGCTCACTCTGACAGCATGCTTGGTTTCCCTAAGTGACAGACAGGCAGCAGCTGAGGAGGTTTTGTTGTGTGTTTTGTCTCATTAATTATCACAAGCAGTCAGTAATGAAGAAATTACCTTGCACTTTCCAAATAGCCCATAACCCAGTGGGCCAGATCCTCCTCTGTTGCAAGCAGATGGAATTGGAAAACACTCATTGGATAAACAGGGCCAGTGCTGGTCATGGCCTCTGTGGGAAGAACCCCTCAGAGTGTTACAATTTCTGTGGTATTTTGGAAAGATTTGGGCCAGAGTTCTCTCTCTCCTGTGTGAGAGGAGGCAGCGCTAATTTAGGTTTGATTTTTTCAGGCTCCTGATGGAAGAGCTGGTGAATTCCATTGAACGCGTGCCAAAGGCTCAGTCTGCCTCCATGTGGAAGAACAAGGAGGTGCAAAGGTAAGGAAGGAGTCCCAGGGAAGGTGATTGTGCCAAAGCACCAAAGTATGGGAGTCACTGTGAGGATGGCTCTGCTCCCACCACTTGAGATTTGCTGCTGTGACTCCTTGGGTCGATTATTTCTTTAATCATTTCTGCACGTTGTTGGTTTTCCAACCTCACAAATTTGTTTCTTGGAGAAAGACTTGGAAAGAGCAAAGCTTCCCCTGATCTCTCCTCACACAGTTCAGCTCCATGATGGTAGATAAAACCATCAGATTTTGGTAGTAACATCATAAAAAATTATTGAAATGAGGAGGCTATTTAAATTTAATGATACTGCATTGGAATAATTTAAATTTAAATGATATTTACATTTATGTTTGCTGACATACTAAGAAAGTCAAGACCCAGCTGTTGGAGGTCACTGGTGTTACCTTTCTTCCCATCTTTACACCTGAACAGCAGAGGTGGGATTTTTGGCTCTACAAAGCTTAAAACCAAATTAAAATCTGAATAAAAAAGCTTATTTTGCAGCACCATGTCCATTATTCCAGCTATACATCAAAACAAAATGCTCAGAGTTTTGAAAGCCTATGGAATCGAAAACTTAACTATACAGTTTAATAATTGTAGATGATGCTTTCTTGGGAATAAAAACAGTTTCAGGTGCACAGCTTGTTCCTTGGAGGAGACAGTTTTGTTTTTAGCACATTTTAAAGATAGGATTGGTTGATTAAAAAGTTATTTTTAAAAGCTGCTTTGTGCATTTTAAATTGATCTCCCTTTTTATACTCCTAAATTTTAAGATGGCTTGATTTAGAAGTTTCCTAAAAGTGAATTATTTCTTACATTAGAAAAGTAGCCTTGATATTTCCCAATATCACAAAGCAAAAATTAAAAATCCAAATTACCATGGTTTTAGCTGTATATTGTGTTCCCCTGCTGAATTTAGGAGCAGTCTTTACACCATAACTCTCACTCTTCTGAAGAACACAAGCAGATATCAAGTTGGATGTAAAGCAAAACCAAATACACTGAAGTTCAGCGGGATTTTTAGAATAGTGGGGTTTATTTTTTAAATTTTGGGGTCCACTGGCCTGCCCAGAGCCACTGCTGACACTCGCAGTGTGTGGGGAGAGAGGACTGGAGCCATTATTCCTGTCACAGCAGGCATGTTTTGTATGCATGGTTTAAAGGAGAATCATATATCTTGCAGCTCATATAATGTCACTTTCCTGGTGGTCGTATTTTAGGAAAAGTGCTGCCTGGCACTTTGCATGCTGCTGATTATTCCAGAGGAGAACACAGAGAGGGAATTTTTGTTCTGATTCAGCTGCTGTAGAAGACTGGAGCCTTTTTTTCCTTGAAGTGCTATTTAAAATACATGTTCCTCTCTGCTATTGCTGGGCATGTCCTCCAAAATTCATAGTTCCATTTTAAAGGGGTAGCAGGGAGGTGGGAGCTATAAACATCAGTTTAATAACATAAATTTGTGTATTATTAACTCTGCTGGTCTGAACCAATGTTCAATGTCTTTGAGCTGGAACAAGGGGACAAATGTGACCTCCCTCTCCACCTCTGCCCCACCTGTGCCCTGAGTTTCCCCCTTCACCTCTGTGTGCATCTGTAAAACAGCTCCCATCCAGCACAGAGGGCACCCGGGGACTTTAATTAATGTTTGCAAGTGTTTTGAGATGCCTGGTGACAAGTGTCACGCAGGCGTGAATGGAACTGATTATTAGAGCAAAACATCAACTGATCCCCAAATTAGCACCTGGCTAATGGCACATGCAGCCTTGGACTGACATCCGTTACTTAGGAAAATGTGATCTTGATGAATTGGGATTTTTTTTCCTACTTGGCTGTTGCTAGAACAGAATACTTATTACTTCTGAGTCTAATTTTTCAGGCTGATCAATCCCCATTACTGCTTTACAGTTCAGCTAGTTCTCCTCCAAACAGTTAGTATAAAACACAAAGTATTATCATCTTCATTAGATAAAGCACTGGAGCATTTAAAATGCAAATACTGTATAAAATATAATAAGTTCATTATAGTGGTTTACATTTTTCCATTATCAGATCCAGTCTGAACTAATTGCTTAGCCTGTTTCATTGCCACTGGCTTTTATTTCAAGTGAGCAGTCTCGTGGAAGCTCTGGAGATGTCAGCCAGGATATCTTTCACACTGAGTGGGATTCAGGGGCTAAAGAGGAAGTTTGCCTTGTGAAAAGCACTTTTCTTGTTGATTTCTTGATTTCTTTTTTGATGGTTTCCCATATCTTTTAAAAGTGTTTGAAACAGGCTGTTTCCTGAGGCTGAGCCGGGCAGAGAGAGGCCGTGGCCTGATGTAGTTTGGTGCTGCCATCCTCCTCTCCCTTCAAACAATTCTGGGATTTTACATCATACATTAAATGCCACCCTTTGCATTGACCAGGAGGGGCTGTCTCCATGCAGATCCCAGGGAAAAATACAAATCCCTGAGTTTTTAAAGGGTGAATTTTGTATCCTCAACCATGTGGATTCATGGTACCTCCCCGTTTATGGCAGTCCCAGAGCTGCCCTCACACATCTGGCTGTTGTGAGGTGATCTCTAACAGGATGTTGCCATGGTGGCAGTAGATTTACTCCAGACCACAAAACATCCTCTGGTAACTCTGTAGGGATTTTAGAAGTGAGATGACAGACTGAATGCACCTGAGGGACCAGCACCTCGTTGTCACTCAGCTTCATGAAGCCACTGGAGACTGGTGCCCCTGGTCTCTGCCAGGGATCAGAGTATTTTCAGTGTAGCCACAGTCAAGGCTAAGAGAAACTTCCTTCAGTCACCAAGGACAATTCCCCACTTTCTCCATTACCTGGAGAAACATTTTCCTCTTCCCAGAAGAGAAGCTCCTGAAAGCCTCCAACACTAAATGCTTCTTATGGTAGGTTAAAGGCTTTTACAGGCAATTTGCTTCAGTGCAGTGGTACACAACTCTCCACATTGTGTCTCCTTTTGTTGCTTACGACTTCCCAAAAAAGACCTTGAAGGCTTTGTTTGTTTCCTGAAGCACAGGGTGCTTTCAGCCAGCATGTGCTGGAATTGCTGTGCTGTGGTCTTGGCAAGAGCTGTCCTTAATCCTTTCTTCAGTATCTTAAATTATGGAGGAGTTCACTGACCTAGTAGATATAACAATAAATTAAATTCCTTTAAACAAATTGATCAAAGAAACTTGACCAATTTCCATAAATCTTTGGAAATTGGTTTGAATTAGCCTTTGATTTAGCATTGGTTTAATATACAAAAAAAAAAATCGTATTCTTCTTATGCATTTGGCAGCTGTTCTGCTTCCTGCCTCAGTTCATGTTGCTGAGGAAGATTTATTTCCCAGAAGTTAGCCATCCCTCTTCCAGCCTGTGACATTATAGTTCACTTCTTCCCTTGACAATGCCGGCCAGCTGACTTGCAGTGTCCGTGAGGAGCAGAATGGATGGATCTCACTTTGGTGTAAAACATCTTAAATACTTCCGTGGAGGGGATTTCTCCCCTGCACGGAGAAATGCAGTGTCTGCAGTGTCAGCTCATGCGTCCCTGCCAGGGCACTCAGGAGGGAAGTGGGGTTGAAGGCAGGGAAGCTGAGCTGAGCTGCAGGGACATGTGCTCTTGGAAGAGACCAATGGCAGAAATCAGGGCAGGGCCATCCCTGCTCGTGGTCTGGTAGCTGTACTTTAATCACCAGATTGTTTCAGATTACTAGGGAATTTTTCAGATTATTATGATATAAAAAATGATATTATTATGATATAAAAAATGGACACTGATCTGAGATCCTAGTGCTGGAGGTGTGTTTCTTGTTGACATCTCAAATCAACCAGCACTTTTCATCAGGGATGAAAATACCCCAAGAGTTGCGGTAACACCTTGATCACAGCTATTTCTTTGATGCAAGGGCTGGACAGAACATCAACAAAGAGAGCTGGAGAGCAGTCCTCAGGGTGAGGGAAATGTGGCTTTGCTCCTCACTTTGAAGCACCAGGCACACTGAAAATAAAAATTTAAAAGGGTAAAATGAAAGATGTGGAGAATGTAAATGGTTGTAGAAGCTGGTCCAGCACCAGCTGTTGTTCTGGATCCCCACAGAACCTTCCACTGGTGTTCACAGGTTGCTGCCAGCCCCGCTGAAGGATGCAGTGGAGGTGTCCATGTGGAGGAAGTGCTACACCATGCCTGAGGTGAATGCAGCCCTCAGCAAGATCCAGCTGGTGGGCTACTCCCAGAAAATCGTGAGTACCTGGACAGCTGCCCTCAGGGCAACACCAAAACTCCTCAGGGCAACACCAACAATTGTTCCCCAGCTTTTCCCCTCTAAATCCTGTGTTGGTTGGATCTAGTTACCCTGGCACAGGCAAGCAAGATAGGATTACACAGACTGCCCCTCAGTCTGCCTCCCAGGAAGGGCTCTTGTTTGGTGAAATCAGGGAATATCCATTTGTTTCTTCTCTTCCTTGGGGAGGCCAACTTTAAGGTGGTGTGCCCTCAAATTTGGAGCTGATGGCTGGCCCACTGAGAGCTGGGAGGATGCAGGGAGTGAATGTATCCTCTCTGTCTCTAAGCCACATCCCCTTCCCAGCTCCCCAGTCTCACTTCTGGGAATCTTCAGAGTGCTTTAGCCTCCACTTTGTTTCATACTGTAAATTAGGGACTGTAAACAAAACCTAATGGTTCAATGTGAACTTCAGAAACTCCTTTCCCAGGGCTTCCAGCTCACAGTTATTGACTGTAATGCTGTTGACTATAATCCAGTGTAGTTTCCAGAATGAACTGAACCCACAGTTCCATAGCCTGCAGATCCCATATGGATTGTTGGCAGCATGTGTGCCATGATCCCTGCTCTTGTTTGGGCTGTGATACCTGGTTTTGCTGCTCAAAGGCCTTAAAAAATAAAAATATGGGTTAAAGTAAGTTGTGACTTCTCATTATCCATGAATTGTTTCAGTTAATTTTTGACTGTCCTCACAGTGTGGATGCATCTCCCTTAATTTTAGATATGTGTGTCTCAGCCAATCATTCTTTTGTAGTTATTGGGGAAAAAAACTCTATTTTTTCTCTTCCCAAAGCTAACTTTTCAAATAATCAAACTTTAGAGCCTTGGCTTGCACACTCTGAGGAATGAAGGCACCCTGCCTTGTTTTTCAAGGCATCCAAATATGTATTGAAATACTAGAAAAATCATTGTATTGCATGAATCAGGTGCTTGTTCTATTATTCAGTAACCAGAAGGCAGATCACATTAGGGAGGTTTATTTTCCTTTCTCCAAACAAGCATTCCACATTCCTGGGTACAGATGAAGGAATACAATTCCTAATGACACCTGCAAAGGAGGCAACTGTCAAGTTGCTTACACTGAAACTAAAATGTGGTTTGAGTTTGCAGGATGTTGTTGCTAAATTACCAGCAGGTAGCATTTGAAAAGAAATAAAGTTAGAAAGCTGGTGAGTTTGAGGTTAAATTTGTTTTCCACAGTAAAATTTGCAACCCAAGCAGAGTTTTTATATCAATATAGAAGTGCTTGTCCTTCCTTCTCTCCTGCTGGCCAATACCAATTTAATTTGACTAAAGGAGAATAGAATCTTCAAAGATGCAAAGCTCCCACAAACTTCTTCAATACAGCAGAGACAAGCAGAAGATCAAGATTAAGGATCAAGATTGATTCCTTCACTTTGAGGTGTTGTTCAGTGTGAACTCAGATGCCATAAAATTCTCATGGAAGAGAAACTTTATGGAGGCCCTGCCTCAGGAAAAGCTTTTTTAGAGCATGTGTCCTGCTAGACATGGGTGGGTAAAACCAGCAGGTGTAATTCTCAGCAGAACAGCTTCACAAAGGCTTTGAGCAGCAGAACTGCTGTTGAAATTCCTACCACTGATGACAAAATGACCTGTCCTGATTTCTTCTGGGGCTCTCTCAAGTTCATGTCTCTCACTGTGTGTTTCAGGAGCTGTTTGGTGCTGTGCAGGTCACCCCTCTGAGCTCGGGCTACGCTCTTGGGAGCTCCAATTGGATTATCCAGTCACACTATGAAAAGGTTTCTTATGTTTCAGGATCTTCTCTGCTTACAACACACCCTCAGGTACAGCCCCTGACTTTCCTTAGTCTTTAGGAGGAACTTTTGCTCCAAAAAAAGGGGTTATTCCAGCTAGGATCAGGTTTAAGGTAGAGGCCACTTTAAGGTAACTGTGTTATCAGTGCCTGGACTGAATGGGCATTGATAAGACATACCCTGACAAATGACAGGTATCAATAGTTATGAGGGAAAGATAACTAAAATTCTTTGTTCTTAGTGATTTGATGTTCACTTAAAACTGTGGAATTGTCTTTCACTCTAAAGAGGACATTTTCAATAGAGTTAAACAAAAGAGCATTAGTGACTTTTTAAAAAAAATCCATATTTGACTGAAGAATTTTCACAGACAGTTCACAGACTGCTTTATATCACTTCTGAAACATCCTTCCTTAGGAGGAATGATAGCTCAGTGGCTGCCAACTTTTCCACCCTGCTCTGCTAAGGGCAAAGTCTTTATAGTGCTGTAGATGTAATTTCCAGTAAATTAATTCTCTCTAGATCCATAAATTCTTACTGCAAAGAAAGGCTTGAAGTTTGCAGTGCCGTGCGCTTCAGAAGTTGTCAAAATAGTTAAAAGCATTATTGCAGGAGGTATTTAAAAATAATTTAGAAGATGTGTCAGGTTTTTGATCACTAAGTGATTTCCCCCAAGGTGGGTGTCTGCTGGAGAGCTTTGCTTCTGAGCATCCCTCATTTAAAAGCTTGTTCTCAGCTGAGAAACTACAGTAGATAAATGATCCTTAATAGTATGGCCATCCTTAGGTGCACAAAATGTATCAGAGCCTCTAAATCCCTGTTTCTCATCAGCCTCATTCCATCCTGGGCTGTGCTCTCATCCCCTCCTGGAGAAGGAGCAGCAGTAGTTGATAATGTGTGAATGGAATATTTCTGTGAGGAGAAACTTTGCCCTGTACGAAGTAATTTGGTAGCTGAGAATGTTTTCTCCTCACTGACATGAAAAGAAATTCAGTTTATCAGGTCAGACTTCATTGTTTTCCAAAGGTGAACATTTCTCTGGAAGCTTCTGGTAAAATCTCTGGTTTTAAGGAAATTAAGTCCCAGTAGCAGAGAATGGTGTGAGCTGCTCATGGGCACATCTGTGAAAGGAAATATTTAACAGATAGTTAAAATCCCATTCAGTTTGTACTTTCCTTGTTATTTACCACATCACAGATGTTACCCCATATCATCATTGTCTTGCATTTGCTTCCAGATGCTTTTTGAGGACAATGGACAATTTTTGTCCTGGGGTTAATCCCTGGGAGCACAGGCTGCTACAATCTGGTGTTTCTGTGTGTGGCTTTTGGGAGCTTCCAACCAGCTCTTCATCATCTCTTTGATGTTTGACAGACAATATGTAATGATAACAGTATCTCTTGAGTGGCACACAGTCAGAATTGTGAGCAACAAATCATTTCTTCCTCAGGAGTGAAAAGTTGTTTGTCTGTCCTGGTTCTCCATATGATCATGATGAAAAGTTCATCATGAAATTCCCATTTTTTTAGCAGGGTGTGAAAAAAGTCACTGCATTTTGTTTTAAAAAGGATCTGCTTTGAACATATCCAGAGCTGCTTTTGCAGTGAATTGGGATTTAGGCCTGGCACCACTGACTGTTCCCTGTTCTTCTGGCAGATGGTTTCCATTGAAATTTTGTCTCCCCCTCTCCTGAGGCTGGATTGACACCGTTGCCACTGAAGTGGAGAACAGGAGTTGACAGCACAGGTTCAGACATGTCACTAAAAGCCTTTTAAGACATATTCTTTACATTAACCCACAAAGATCAATGCAGGCCCTCTCAGTGCAATGGCATCTGAAATTATGGGGATCTAATATACCATAATCATTATGTACATTATCACAGGCAGATTCCATATTATTTTTTATCGCATTATTGGCATTTCATTTTCATGGACACACTGGAGAGAGTCAAAGATTGTGATAAATCTCACGTGTCAGGTCTGATCCTACAAGGGGGTGCACAGTTTCAACTCCTGTCAGAGTTGATATGAAATTCCCCTGCATGTTTAACAGAGCAGGGTCCTTCTCAACTGCTTCAGAATGGCTCTGGAGAGCTGTGAGCAGGGTCTTGGGGGCTCAGCAGAGGAAATCTCTTCATCTGTCTCTTCTGGCAGAAATCTTTCCTGACTGATGAGACTGCAGAGAGTTGTTTATTGAGAGTAAATAACCATAAGATACCACACAGCTGCCAAGCAGTTGCCCACTTTTGCTTAATCAGTAGCTGTGGCAAGGACATCCCAACCCAGAGTGAGGCTCAGTTACCTTTTCACCATCTGCAGACAGAGAATTGGATTTCACCTTATCAAGATTGGATCATGCCACGTTTTCAGTGTCAAGAATGTGTATTTAGTGTCACACTAACATCAGATTTCTGAATATCTACTCTCTGTTTGCTAATGCAGAGAAATGGGTTTGCAGTTTCATTCTGCTTTAATAAAACAAGTTAGTTTTCCACAGATGGAGGAGTGTGAGGTATAAAATGTTTGGTGACTGTATCCATCATGTCCTGCCTGGAGGAACTGTCCCATTCCTGATTTTATTTCCCTGTGCTCTGTTCCAGCCCATGGACCAGGCTTCCCTCAAGAACAGCGACGTTCTCATCCTGACAGGGCTGACCCAGATCCCCACTGCCAACCCCGATGGAATGGTGGGAGAGTTCTGCAGCAACCTGGGTAGGTCACTGAGAGAAATCTCCTGCCTGTTTTATCATCTTATTCATGGCTTTGGGTGGGAAATAATTCTGAGATTCCTGGAAATGAATAAGTTGTCCAGCTATAGCTCCTGGCATAAAACTACCTGTTTAGATTTTACGATGTGCTCTTGGTGTCATTAATACAGTAAGTGCTTGGAGAGACACAAGTTGTACCTAAAATGTTTTGGAATGGAACAGGTATAATGAGATTTAATCACTTGCTGCTCCTGGTTTGCTAAGTATGTCACTTGGCTGCCAACAGGCTATGTGGATATTGTTCCCAGCTGAAATATTACTATTTCCTTCCTGTGGATCAGCCAGAGTAAAATCTTTATATGCTTTTTATGACTTTCAGTTTTGAAAACAAGCACATCTGCTTCCCTTCTTACACCTGACTTTTAAATATATCGAAAGCAAACAGCACAATCTCTGTTTAAAAAAAAAAAGTCAAGATATATTTATAGACCCCCAGATATATAAAACCTAATCAGACGCTTTCACAGCTGGAAAAGCTGATAATTGCAAAGCTGTGATATCAGTGTGAATGGCAGCATTTTCCAGCCTGTTTGGAATGTCACATCCAGTGCTGTTCTCTGCTTTTCTCCCCTTCCCCCTGCTCAGTTCCTCTGTGCTCTCATCCTTCTTTCATCAAACCACTCTTCCATGGCTGTCCTGCTCTATGTTCCCTGTTCTTTCATCAGAGATCTTCCCTTTTTTTAAAATTCACTACTTTTTACAAATAAAACTAAAAAGCTCATGATGGAAGGATCCTGACAAAGGTTACCAAAAGACATGAGAAAACTAAATCACACTAAATTCCTGGTCTGGTGGAATGGGACCCTGCCCATGGCAGGGGGTTGGAATTGGAGGATCCCTAAGGTCCCTTCCAACCCAGTCCGCTCAATGATCCTAAATATCTGTTAATAGAGCACATTTTGGCATTTTATAAGAATGGTAATTATGGGTTTTACTAAAGATCCTCTCTGCCAGCATCCTGGCTCCAGCAGGGACTGTGTGCATATGCCTGCAGGAGAGCAGGGTGGGATTCTGGGATACTTTGCTCTCACGATCTTTAAGTTTTTTATTTCAGGAATTTCCTGAATTAGATGTGTTGGTGTAGCTAACAATGCCCAGTGGTTTTGTTCAACCTCCCCTTGAAGCTGTGTTAACACCTGTGACTTCCTTTCCTAAATGTGTGTTTTTACATGTGTGTATGTGTGTGTTTCACCTGCCTTTTCATTGTTTTTAAACACTGAATTTTATTACCCTGTGAGCTGCCACAGATCAGCTCTGGTGACATTGTGTTGGTAAATCCAGATGTGCTGCCCTTCTCTGGACCTTCATGGGGGTCACTGTCCCTCTGACAAACAGTGGCACAATCCCCTCCTATAGCACTGAGTAAACAAGAGTGAGACTGTTCATTAAAATGCATTTACAAATTAAAGTCTTAGGGCTGTAGTTGAGCCAAGGCAGAATCCAGAAGTTGGCTGTGTATAAATAAACATGTTACATGTGTCAGTGCAGGTGGCTGTTTGTCTGCACAACTTGTTCTGGTTTACAGAAACATTCTGAACTCTTTTCAGGGGTTTGCAGGTCCTCAAACCAGTTTCTGTCTTGAATGAGACAAACTCAGAGAAATGAGAAAATCATTAAAGACCAAAGGAAGATGATAAAATAATGCCATTGTAAGAATCTGGAATTTGAGTGATACTTGCCAAAACCCAGCAATCTGAAGAAATTAAATATTTCTATATTAATGCAGTTTAGGGCTGTCTTTTACATGACACCAGCTATATTTATCTACTCAACATCAGTTTTCTTTCAAATATATAAAAAGTCCAGAAGCAATGGGTTAATGGGAAAAGCAATTGAGCAGGCAGGCTGAGCACAGTGGTTTTCATCTATGTTTTCTCACTTCCAAAATATTCAAGGGAGTGCACAAGCAGCTCAGAACACTCAAGGTAAAAACTCTAAAGCAGACCAAAATTCCCCAAAAGTGTGTATGAGGAGGTACCAGCATGCTTGTGAAGGAGGGATGTGAGGCACAGAAATGGAAGTAAAAATATCACCTCAGTGTCTGTTTTCATCCCAGAAAACTCCAGCTCACTCTCTGTTTTCATCCCAGAAAATTCCACCTCCCTCTCTGTTTTCATCCCAGAAAATTCCACCTCACTGTCTGTTTTCATCCACTTTACCCCAAGCCCCTTTTTTCCCTGCTCAGCTCTGCAGCAGCAGCACTCTGCAGCTCAAGGAGAGCAGTTTTATTTCCACATTGCCTTGGGCAGTAGCAGCAAAGCTGCCAGTCTGTCTGTGGGGACAGTTGGTGATATTTTGTGTGAGTGTGAGGCTGTGTGTGTTTATAGAGAGCAGAAAAGAGCACAGTTTGCTTTTTAGGTGCCAACTCGACCTTGTGGCAGCAGCTGTTGGGAAAGCAAGGATCTCTTTGTGAGTTGTAAATTGAACAACTTGTTATGGAGCTGCTGAAGGAGACTAAATTTGAAATGCCAAGATTATTATACAACTTTTATCAGGAGAGAGCATCCGTCAGTCACCAAGATAAATTGGGCTTTAAACAACTTTCAGATAGATGTGTCCTCTTGCTGACAACTCTGAAAAGTTGTTTTAGTGCTGCAGAGAGCCAGACTGGACCTGCTGCTTGTGTGGAAAGCATTATTTTTGGAAAGGTTGTCACCCCTGTTTTGCAGAAGCTGGGAGGTGATTCTTAACCCTTTGTGGATCCCTGGCTTGGTGGGCATCTGGCTGGAATCTTTCTCCACTCCCAAGATTGTGATTTTATATCCATTATTGCTCAAAACAGCTCTTCAGTTTTGCTGGGGGCAGAAACTCAAGCTGACATCTCCTCCAAGACTTTACCCTCTGTTATTTCTTCTGTGGCCCCAGGAATCTTGAACTTGTGCTTGTTTTCAGCAGAAAATGTTGGGGTTTCCAGGGAACCAGTGGCTGTGAGGAAGGGAGAGCTGGGAATTCAGGCTGTGTTGGCTTTGGCATGGCCAGGTTTTGGTAGTGTGGGGCTGCAGGGCTGGTTTCTGTGAGGGGTTTCTAGAAGTTTTCTCCATCCCAGCTGGCTCCAGGATGGACCCACTGCTGGCCAAGGTGGCAGCACTTGTGGGATATCAGAGTGAAGAGGGGAAGGAAGTTACGGTGCAGGAGCAGTTGCAGCCAGGGAAGAGGAGAATGAGGATTAGTGAGGAACAGCCCTGCAGACCCCTAGGGCAGTGAGGAAGAGGAGGCAGGAGCTTTTTCAGGCACCAAAGCTGAGATTCCCAGCCCAGGGAGAGGCAGCTGTGCCCCACAAGGGTGCAGAAATCCACCTGGAGACCCCACACTGGGGCAGGGGGATGCCTGAAGGAGCTGTGACCCCACACTGGAGCAGGGTGCTGGCCAGGCCTGTACCCTGTGGAGAGACATGAAATAAATTAAACTGATTTCCACAAGTCTATTTTGTCCGTAATGGTAATAAGTCATTGATCTCTCCCTGGGTTTAACTCTCCCCACAAGATTTTTGTTACATTTTCTCCCCTGCCCAGCTGGGTGATAGAGCAGCTTCGGTGGGCACCCAGCCTCCAGCCAGGGTCAAAGCACCACAAAGGAATGGAATTCAGGTTTTCTGTGGCCTGACACATTCTTTTACCTCTATTCTGCATCCCATCCCTGGCCTGTGCACCATTCCTGCTGCAGTGGGTGTAGGTACTTCCCTCTGCAGAATTTTTGGGTGTGTGATGTCTCTGTGTAAATTCAGAGCCTCAACTTCCACCTCCAGATGGCTTTGAAAATATTCTTAACCTCCTCATTGCTCTCTTCACATCCTGGTTACAGCTGGGATAGTTTAGATTTGCCCAGGTGAGGGGGATAATGTCACACATTGCTGGGATGTTTGGGAACATCTCAAGTTCTGGACAAATGTGAGCTGTTGCTGCTCATCTCCACAAATATTTGGGTGGTACAGTTTGCAAAGGGCCTGGAGAAATAAATCCCCTACCCTGCAGTTGTATTATAAGTGATAAACAAGGGGCCTTTGATCAGCACAGTGTCAGAGGTACTGACTGCTACAAGGAGTAAAACAACCACAAATGCATGTGAAAATTCCTACTAGGCTGTGCATCCTCCCGAACTCCATAAAACTTAAACATTCAGCCAGAAAAAATCTTCCTTGAGGAAGATTCTGCTCCATCAGGGGCAAAAAGACCCTTAAAATGTTAAATCCATACCCCAGCAATGCTCAGCAGGAAATTGAAGTCAAGGAAGGGATTTGGGGGGATGCAATATTTGTATTTTCAGGCTCTTCCACAGCTTTCTGTGGAATGCTTGGTGCATGCTGTTATTGCTGCACTGCATTTAACAGCAGTGGATGGTTTTACCCCACAGGTGAAATTGCTCACTGAGCTGAACAAAGTGTTTCTGCTTTCCCAGAAGGTGCAGTGTTTTTGTAATTCGTTCTGCCAAAAGAACACAATGTTTGCTCTGCTTGCTTTTGCTGTTGTGCTCAGATCTGTCTCAGTTACAGAGTAAACCTATATTTCCTTTTTCTTCTCATTTTTATCTAGTCTCATGCTGTCTACAAGTTTTAAATTGCTCTTGTTATACAGAAAGGACAGAAATATTTAGTGTTTTTAAAAAAACCAAACATTCCATCACCCATTTCTGGCTCTGAGTGCTGTTTGAAATAACCACACCTTCAGCTTTCCATCTGAAATGCAAGCACTGAACAGCACACCATGTGCAGTGCTTTTGGCTGAGACCTGGGAGCTGTTGTCCTTCCCCTCTGGAGGCAGCTGGGAGTAGGAGCAGGGTTTATTTCGATGGTGAGGTGGTTTGTGTCACTCCTTTATCCTCCTGTGCCAGTGCACGGCTGCCCTCTCCTGTCAGGAGTTTTCCTTGTGCCCCCAGCTAAAGGAGTAGAATCACTCCACTTAGCCTGGAACGGGCAGGAAATAAATGTATTTAATGATCACAGGTTTTCTTCCCAACTCATGTGCATGATGTGTTGTGCTAATTCGTGCAAAAGCTGCTTTTTGTATAAATTTGGGTGAAAGGAATTTATTAAAAGTTTAAATTCACAGGCAGTAAACTGATTTCTCTCATTGTTTCTCCCCTGGCAATGACAGTCCAGGATGGAGGCAATGTCCTGGTTCCCTGTTAGTTCCAAAGTTCTTCCCAACTCATGTGCATAATGTGTTGTGCTAATTCATGCAAAAGCTGCTTTTTATACAAATTTGGGTGAAAGGAATTTATTAAAAGTTTAAATACAAAGGCAGTGAATTGATTTCTCTCATTGTCTCTCCCCTAGCGACGACTGTCCGGAATGGAGGCAACGTCCTGGTTCTCTGTTACTCCCAAACTTCTTCCCAACTCATGTGCATAATGCATTGTGCTAATTCATGCAAAAGCTGCTTTTTCTATAAATTTGGGTGAAAGGAGTTTATTAGAAGTTTAAATATAAAGGCAATTAATTTATTTCTCTCGTTTTCTCTCCCTTAGCAATGATGGTCCGGAATGGAGGCAATGTCTTGGTTCCCTGTTACTGCCAAACTTCTTCCCAACTCATGTGCATAATGTGTTGTGCTAATTCATGCAAAAGCTGCTTTTTATATAAATTTGGATTAAGGGAATTTATTAGAAGTTTAAATTCAAAGACAGTGAACTGATTTCTCTCATTGTCTCTCCCCTAGCAATGACTGTCCGGAATGGAGGCAATGTCCTGGTTCCCTGTTACCCCTCTGGAGTCATCTACGACCTGCTGGAGTGCCTCTATCAGTACATTGACTCTGCAGGACTCTCCAATGTCCCCTTTTATTTCATCTCACCTGTTGCCAACAGCTCCCTGGAGTTCTCCCAGATCTTTGCTGAGTGGTAGGTGTGCCAGGACAGCACCCTCAGCTGTGGGAAGAGGCAGGTGCAGGTTATCTCTACCTGACGGATTCTAAAATAATCCTGGCTAGGATTGTGAACATGTTCCTGGAGTCACCAGGGGGTGGGTGTGTGTTTGTGTAAAAATATATTCTATAATTAGGGAAGGATCATTTCCTATAGAAGGTACAAACTCAATCTCTGCTTTTTGGTGCTTACCCTAATGAGTAAATTATGTTCCTGACTTGAGTGAGTTTTAGCTGTGCCTGTTTGCAAGTCTTAGCCCCCCCCAGTGTCCCTGGCTAAGCAAAATAGACTTTTCAGGCTTAATTTTGCTGAGCCATGGCAAGAAAAGGCCAAGAGCGTCCTGGGCTGCATGAGGCAGAGCAGAGTCAGGAGAGGAGATCCTGCTGTGCTCAGCGCTGCTGAGGCCACATGGACAGTGTTCTGTGGGGTTCTGGTCTCCCCAGTACCAGAAGGATGTGGGATTTCTGGAATGAGGCCAGCACAGGGCCGTGGAGATGAGGGGAGGCTGAGGGAGCTGGAACTCTCCAGCCTGGAGAGCAGAAAGCTCAGGGGGATTTTATCATTGTGTATAAACACCTGATAGGATGTAATGAGGATCAGGGCTCAGTCTCTTCAGCAAGGCCCTCTGGCAGAACAAATCAAAACACGTGAAATTCCACCAGGGATTGGGATTTAAACTGCCAGAGGGCAGGGTTAGATGGGATATTGGGAAGAAAATCTTCCCTGTGAGGATGATGAGCCCTGGCACAGGTTGCCCAGAGAAGCTGTGACTGATCCTCCTGGAAGTGTCCAAGGCCAGGTTGGATGGGGTTTTGAGCAGCCTGGGACGGTGGAAAGTGTCTATATCCGTGGCAGGGAATTGGAACTGGGTGATCTTTCAGATCCCTTCCAACCCAAACCATTCCATGGTTCTGTGAAACACTGCAGCCTCTGTGCACAGAGGTTATGGAGACTTTGCTATGGAGACATCAAAATCCAGCTGGACACAGTCCTGGATGATCTGCTCTGCTGAAAGTGCTTGAGCAGGGTTGGACTTGGTGATCTCAGGAGGTTCCTCCCAACCTCAACCATTCTGTGATTCTGAGCCCTGGAAAGGAGAACTCAACCACTTGGAATTCTTTCCACATTCTTACCAATGGAGACATGCTCTGCAGTATTAAACACAATAAGGTAGCTCTTCTCTTCTTCCTCTCCAGATTTGGGAGTTCAGGAAAGAAAAGATAGATCCTGGAAATCTTGTGGGATTTGATCCCTCAGGAGAATTGTAAAGATTATTGAAACCTGGTAGATTTATGGAAATGGAGGCAAAGGTTGAACATCTGTAAAATAGAGGTTTAGGGTCAGAACTGTGGTTGATATTCAGGGATTCCAGCTTTTAATTCTACCCCTTACTCAGCTAAAGGAAGTGCCTTGCTCTTAGTATCCCTTAGACTTTATCAAAATTAGTTTGACCCAGGCTCATTTCTTTTTAATAAAGTGCAAGAATGAGCCAGGCAGTGTTTCCCAGAAAAGCCACCAGGACAGTGTCACTGCAGATCATTGTCACATCACCCAGACCTCTGATAAGCAGCTTTTTTTAGCTGCTGTAATAGGATGAATCAGGAGTCTGGGTAGAGCTCATCCACAGCTCTCAATATCTGTTTTAAAGATAAGTGATTGATGGAAAATGCCAGGTCACTGTGAGCCTTGGGCCGTGGGGAGAGGCAATTTACCAATAATAAATGCACAGGAAAATTGGATTAGAATGACCAAAAAGACCAAGTCACTGCTGAGAAGTGGATGAGGCAAGTGGGATTTTTCTGTTGACAGGCTTTGAGATCTGGATGAGGAACCATTGTGGATGCTGAGTTACAGATTTACCTTGAGCAGCAGAGGAGCTGTTCCAGTGTGTACAGAATTACCTTCAGCTGCCCTGCACCATCTCTGTGTGATCCTGCTGTGACTCAGGTGTTGTGTCCTGTTGGTGTGGGGTCTCCAACCAGAAACCCTGGCAGCAACAGGACAAATTGGGTATTTTGCACCTGGTGCCCGAGATCCAAACCAGTTTGCTCCAAGAGTGTAACAGTAGATGGCAGCAGATGCTGCAGGATGTGCTGCACCTCTAACTCTGCCTGCTTTCCTTTTCTTTTAAAGGTTGTGTCATAACAAACAAACAAAGGTGTATCTTCCAGAACCTCCTTTTCCCCATGCTGAGGTGAGTTACCATGGTCTTGTTAATTTTCTGGATCACAGTCCACCCACTGTAGCTGTCATTTTTTCATTTTTCTCATGAACCCATTTACAGCTATTTAAGTTTTGTTTAATTTTTCATAAAAGTGTTTTTTTTTTTTCCTTTGCTTTCTGTGATGAATTTGGGAGCATGGGGGAGGAATGAGTGATGGTGTTCCCTAAACTCCAAAATTACCCTGTTTATTCCAGCCTATCACTTGCACAGGCTGGCCTGGTTCAGTCCTTCCCCCACAGAAAGAGATCTGGTGTGGGATGTTTGCTCTTATCAGCTGCAACCACGAGCATTCCCTTTGTCCAAGCAGTTTATTTCCAAGTCTGTGAAACGAAGAGCTGTTATCAGAGACAGCTTAGTCATGCCAGCTCCTTCCTCCCTCACTGAAGCAGGCATCATGTCTGCTGCAGGAGGAATGATATCTTGAAAGAGAGATTTTGATATCAAAATATAAAGTTTGCAGCACTGAGTGCTGTCTGTGGCAATTTTAAATGAAATTACTTGAGTGTTGTAATGAAGCAAAGAGGAATGAGGATTTGGAGGATTTTCCTGCAACAAAATAATAATTTTAGGAGCAGCTTTAGCCAAGCAGACATTAAATAAAACTGATGCCTTCAGAGTTACCTCACACAGCAGGACAGGAAATTCTCCTCTGGGAACAGGTAGCTTTCCCACTGAAGTAAACAACAGGCAGGCTGGGAAAGGAAGAAACAGGACTGAGAATTTTAGCTAAATCCTCCTCCTGTGAGCCACTGAGCCATTTGGGACATGCAGAAACTTGGCTCTTTCAGCTGCTGTGGTCCAGACTGTTTGATGAGATGTGCAGAGTGGCCATGGCAGGTTTAAGAGCCCAGAAATTCAATGCTTTTACAGACACTGGGTGGGTTTTTTCCTCTGATATAACTCATCCAGGGAGTTGTTCTGGAAATTGCCATTACCCATCATATCTATCATCTGTAGGTGCTTCAAAGGTTGTTGGAAGTAGGATCTGACCAGGAGCCCTCACTCTTTCCAGATGCTTGAATGTGTTGCAAGCAGGATGTGCAGTGAATTATGTATAATCTGTTACCAAGAATAATGTGGACTGCAGGGCAAGCCACCTGTTCACCACTTATTTTATAACCAAAAAATTCATTCCCACTGATAAATCAATTCCAAACTCTCTGAGTATGAGGCTCTGCAGCCTTGCTGTGGCTGTGCTTTCTGTCTTGCCCTCCATCCCTCCTTTCTGGGATGTCCTTGTTGATCCACAGTGTCATTGGATTCACTGCCAGCCCATATTCTGATTTACAATATTCACTGGAACTGGCAGATTGAAGTGAAAACCCTTCCAAAAATGAGAAGCCAAACATGCAGCTGTCAAAGAATGGATTAATTAACCCATCTTATACAATGGGTTTTTGTGTTTATAAAGTGATAACTCTGTCCTCTAATTCCTGCGACATTTTATAGTCTCTGGGGGCCTGTTGATTGTGAGATTTTACTAAATTATTGGAACAGCTTTGCAAGAACTGTTCTGTGCTTCATGTGTAGATCAGGTAATTATGTAGGAAAGGCCTCCCAGCAGTGGATCCCTGCACAGAGGGAGGAATGGGATATCCCATGGAATATCCCATGGGATGTCCATGCCAAGCCCCAGTGCTCAGCACATGCCTTGTGTCCCTTGTTAAACCTCCAAAATCTCCCACCTGACACTCCATTTCATTCACACAGTGTGAAACATACAGAAAATCTCTTTCCAGCACAATCCTGGGCCTCCACAACCCATCTCCCCCCCAAGCAGGAGCTTTGCTTACTGGCACTTCAGGGGATTTTTAATGAGTATCAGAAGCAGACAGTGAATGATGGTTTCTATCAGAGAGGTTGTTAGTGGAGAATTGCTTGGCTTTTTTCAAAGTAATGCTAGGCTTGTGCAATGTAACCTGTGCTGAAATTGCCCATCATGAAAAGATGTGCTTAACTGCTCAGTTGTTGGAGAAAAATAGGGAATTACTCAGACATGCCTCTTACTTCTTAGGAAGCATTAATAACATGCCTGGCATGATACATCAGAGAGGGACAGGCCAGGAAATAAGCTTCTAATTATCCACAGAACAAGCCCAGCCCAGCATGCTGCTGGTCCTGAAATTTGATGTTCCTGTTAGTTGTATAAACAGCACGATTTAAAAACAAGGAAGGCAAAAAAATCCCCCAAATCCTCGATGTTGTCCCTTGCAGCAATGAGTTCCAGCAGTGCCTGATGTGTGGTAGAACAGAATAATTCCGTCCTTTAATCAGCTGTGATTGTATTTGGCATTTCACTTAACTATGCCTTTATTATTGTCACAAGAGGGTAAATAAAAGCATCTTCATTGTCTCTACAATTACTATTTTTATTTCTCCTCACTCTCTCCGCTCAGTTGTTTGAAGCTTTTGCATCCTCTCTGCGTGGAAATTTTCCTTTTATGATTTATGTCGCGTGTTTTGAACTCATTCCTTGTTCTGCTCTGCTGAATAAAGCCAGACACATGTTCAGCTCTGCAGAGGACCTAAAACATTTCTCCCTGCTTGTTTAATTCCACTTTAATGGAGCAGTAGATGTTCATCTTACCTCCTCCTACACAGTCCTGGTACAGTTCTCGTGGTGGCACTTTGCTTCCTAACATCAGTCTGAGTTGAGTGAACAGGGAATACTTTCCCTCTGTTAGGAGCAGGGAATGTGGGCTGAAGTGCTTCAGGTTTATAGGGATGGATTTGAACATCAGTTCATACTAAAATTAGTAAAAATTGAGTGTCCAGGTTCTTGTTGAAGTCTCTCCTGCAGCCTTTTAGTGGTGCCCTAACTAAAAGAGCTTCTTTTAAAAGGTATTTCTGAGGGAAGAGTTGATCTGACTGCAAAGTCAAAAGCTGGAGATCCCAAATATTTATCAACACAGCTGGCAAGGCAGGGGGTGGCTTTCACTTCCAAGCCCCTGTATCCATTCTATCCAAGGTTCAACTGTCTAAATTGGCTCAGATTGAGGCTCCACAGTCCCTCGCTAGATACTGTGGAGCACAAACCAGTAATTTGTTTAGTTTAGATTTGTTATTCTGGTATCCCAGAACCAGAATTTGGTGTCTTCCCACATTCCATGTGGGAATATCCCAGCCCAGCACAGCCCCAGATGAGCAATTAGGGTTCTCCTTGATAATTTTAACAGGATCCATGGATTGTACACTCTGCCCCATCCCTTTTGTGGAGCTGGAGGCTTTGTGTTTATAAAGGAATGGCTCAATTGTTGGAGCTGAATTGTTCCTCTCCATTCGATCTGCACATGGACAATTTCAGGCTCTAAGATAAGTGAATCCAGACTCCTCTAAATGTCTGCAACAATAAAATCTGAGAGGTAATTTGTATTGATCAGTATTTGCCAGTGGAGGGAGGATTTGGATTTACTGTGCTCCTATTAAGGATTCTGTTAGATAGATCTAAGAGAAATGGCTGCAAAACCCCTTTTTTCTGACTCAAAAAAGAGCCAGGGTGGGAGTAATATTGATTTTGTGATCTTAAAAACCACCATTTGTCTTCTTCATCTTTGATTCCTTCCTCCATTTACCAGTTCCTGCATAACACATTTAAATAAATACCTGGAACCAGGTGATTGTGGAATATTATGGTTTGTTTTATAATAAATATTATCATATAGGAGTTCAATGATCCATGGGGGTCTCTTCCAACTCTGGATATTCTGTGATAAAATTAGGCCTCTGTTAGTGTTGATCTGATGGAGTGAGGGAGGTGAAGTAATAAATGCATCTCTCATTCCCTGATAGGAGCCACATCTGTTCCACATTCTGGATACAGAGCACACACACACACACAGAGTAAATATCTGTGTATTTTGGCTCACTTCAACAAAGGATACACAAAGGCTCTGGAGATTTATCCTGTTTATAGCAGCAGTTGCTGACCCTGTAAATCAAGTGTACAGCTTTAAAGGGAAGCACAGAACCATTTGGGATTTCAGAAAAACGCAGCTCTCACTCTCTTGATCCAGTACTTTACCAGCCCCTATCTCTTAAGCTTTCAGTCAATAGTGGTTCTTTCTGTAAAAAGATGTTCTGAATGTTGCTTGTGCTCTCCAGAAAAAGCCCACTGTGGAAATACTGACTGGCTCAATGCCAGGCATTGGGTTTGGCCCAGCTGGAGGTCTGACCATGGCACAGCAAAGTTTACACACCCCATCTCATCTGGAGATAACAAAAAAACCTGCACAAATCATTCCAAACTCAGTCCCCTTAATGACTTGGGAAATTTTGTTGGACCTGTTTTGCAAGTTGAGCTCCGTATATTTTTGATGGGGTGATTAGAAGAGACTTTACTGTAGATACTAAAATCTACCAGCTGCTTTCCCCTTGGAGTAAAACATCTCTAAACTTATTTTTGTAGCCTTTCACCCATGCTCTGTCCACCTGTGAGAGTCAGGGATTGTGAGCTGAGCTCTGAAGCCTCACCAGACTTAGCAGAAAAGATCTGGCAAGATAAAAAGAAAAGATGAAAAAAGAATCGTCACCAACGAGCTCCTGAAAACTGGATTAGAGTTCCTGTGTCTCTTTACAAAGCAATAGGAGAGGATTTGAAGCTTCCATAAGGCTTTGAAGAAAATACAGCTTTTATGTTGCTGAGCAGTGAATGTTTGTGGAGGGATGGCAGGGAAATGAGCTGTTCAGTGCTTTCCACATCCAGTGCTGCCCTCAAATCTTCCCAAAAATCTGAATGCTGCATACAAATTAATATCATTTGAAGCGGCCTGTGAAAGAAGAAGCTGGAACAACAGTTTTGTGATTTTTCAGGAGTGTCTTAGGTCAATGCTGGATTTAGAAATGTCTTTCCCTGACCTATCTGCTTGGTCCTGGAAAAGTTTTCCCCTGGAATGTCACATATCCCATTTAATGCTGGAAATAGAAATTATCCTCCTCTTCCAGTTTACCCAGTTGAAAGTGCTTCTGCAATTTCAATTTTGAGACACTTGACTTCCCTCAAAAAAAAAAAAACAGAAAAAAGCTTTTTGAGGCCATTTCCTACAAGTTCATTTAAATGTCAGTATTTTATGGATTCAAATTTGTTTTACCCATTGTCTGCTAAACTGCAGTTTTTATTACTGAAACTAAGTTTAGATTCTAAACCCTGCACTCCAGATGTGTTAATCAGAAATCTTTACCAGTATAATTGCAGGAATGTTTTTGAGATTCAGTGCCTATCAACTGCCAGAGCAGTTATTGGGTGTTTTTTTTCCAATTTCCCTCTTGAAGATTAAATGGGAATTAGCTATTCCTTGTAAACTGCAGAAAATGTAGTCCAGTTTCTACCTCCTCCATGATTCAAGGATCCACGTGGAAATGATCCATGTGCATCTACAGAATTATGGAATAACCTTGAATTCTGCTTTGTGGTGCACAAGTGGCTGAAAATTCCCAGTTTCTCTTAATTTCCATGCAGGAACCTTAGATCAGCCATGGTACAAAGTAACACAGGACATGGGGAAATGGCTTTAAGCTGAAGTGAGGACGGTTTAGATGAGAAATTTCCATGCAGGAACCTTAGATCAGCCATGGTACAAAGTAACACAGGACATGGGGAAATGGCTTTAAGCTGAAGTGAGGAAAGTTTAGATGAGATATTAGGGAGAAAATGAGAAAATCTTCCCTGTGAGGGTGGAGAGGCCCTGGCACAGGGTGCCCAGAAAAGCTGTGGCTGCTCCATCCCTGGAAGTGTCCAAGGCCAGCTTAGATGGGTCTTGGAGCACCCTGGGACAGTGGAATTGAGGTGGAAGTGGATGAGCTTTAAGGTTCTTTTCCAACCCAAACCATTCCAGGATTCTATGATTTGTTGAACAGCCCAACCTCGTTTTGAAACTGGCTGACAAAGGAAGCCCCCTTGCCTCCCTCCTTCCCTCACACTCTTTATCTCCATGATCTTTCTCTCATCTATTCAGTCTGTGATTTCATGTGTTAAATTCCTTGCTTTTTAAACTGTGTTTACAGTTATTTTCATGCTGGAGATGGATGCATATACCTGCCAAGGAAAAACTTGCAAAATATTGCATGAAAGTGCTTCACAGCCTGGTTGTTAAATTGCTTTTTAAGTTGCACCTTGTTTTGCAGATTAGAAAACAGTGGCAGGAGAAATAAAGCAAAACTCTTTGAAAAGTGCCTTGATAAATAAATTTCTCCATCTTAGTAAAGAAATCTGTTCCACCTGCAGAGCTGATTGCACTGTGTCTGCAAAACATCTTATTGCTCTTAGTTCATGTTTATTGCTGGTTTCAGAGACAGTTAAGGAAGGGAAAGTCAGTCTGTTCTTTTTCAGCAGCTCTGATTTTGTGTGAACCCTTTAGACCAGGGAAGCTCAACAACATTCTGTTGAAGGCAAAAGTGCCTGCTACTGCTGTGATGCAAGAAAAGCAGGTTAAACATGAGCCCAGAGCTCTTTGCAGACATAGCAAATAGGAAAAAAGGAGCTTATTGTGAATTTGGCAGCTGAGCACTCTGCTCACACCAGGGAAGTCGAAGCAGGGAGTGTTTGCAGAGTTTCCTCCCAGTCACCACCCTGCTGGTACCAAAGAAGTGAGAGCAGGGACTTGGAGGCCCCATGTTCTGACTTCCTTTCCATAACATCTATGACAGTCATGACTAAATTTGTTGGAAAAATCTAAGGGACTCTCTGATGAGTTAGGAATAAATTGCAGAACATTTATAATCTCATGTAAACAAACACACTCAAGCACAGAGGCATGAAAAGTTGCACTGTCTGGATTTTTTTTGTTTTTCTTTCAGCTCATTCAGACAAACAAATTGAAACATTATCCCAGCATCCATGGAGACTTCAGCAATGACTTCAAGCAGCCCTGCGTGGTGTTCACTGGGCATCCCTCTCTCAGATTTGGGGATGTGGTGCATTTCATGGAGCTGTGGGGAAAATCCAGCTTGAACACTGTTATATTCACAGGTAAGTAAAATGCTGATATCATTATCAGATTAACAGTTCATGCACTCTGGTTAAGTGTGGCCACATCCTTGGGGCTTTGCTCATTTGTTCTGGGACAGAAGTTTTTCACTTCAGTAGGAGCTTATCTAAATTAGGGCCCCAGGACTGACTGCAGGGACAAATGTAATTATTGTGCCATTTAATTCAGTGTAGCCCTGCAGAGCCAACCTTTGCCATGCAGAGTCTATTCCTGCCACGTCTGAGCAAAATCTTTGTTATGCACAGCAGTAAAATGCCTACAGGAAATTAATTTTTGAATTAAAAGCAGCTGGCTGCAAGTTAAACCCAGGCAAGACCTAATGGATGCTGGTCAGAAAGGAAGAAACTGTTCCAGGAAGAAACTTTTCCTCATCCCTTCTCCTGCCTTTTCGTCTTTCAGGGTTTCTGAAGAGGTTTCTGTGCTCTCTGCTGTCCCAGAAGTGTGCACCCCACACAGACCTGGCACAGGGATCTGAGCTCTTCCTGCCTTTGGGCTGAGCTTTGTTCAGGCGGTTTTTGCCTGGCAGACACGTTTGTAGCTGAAGGTACATTCTGGCTCATTCCCCAGGGGAGCTGTTTCCTTTCTCAGTGCTCAACAGGTCTTTTAAGTTCTTCCACTTCTCTCCATCTGCTTCCAGTGCTGACCCTGATTAAAAATCCTTCAAGGCTTTCCCTGGAGCTGATCAGGTGTATTTGTACCTGATGTGTCACCCTGACAGAGCCTTGCAGTGGGCATTGTCCTGATCTGAGAAGGCAAACAATCACCCTTTAGGTCCTCACTCCTGATTTTGTGTCTGAGGAGCTCTGAGATAATGGGAGGTGTGCTCTGTGTGACCTAGCCAGGTAAAAATGGTGTGGATTTTTAGACAAAGTAATTAGAACTGGGGAGGAGAGCCCTGAGGAACAAATCAAACCTACTCCCACAGCACGGGTACAATGGAGTCTCACTGTTAAGTTTATTTTCCTCCAGTTTTTAGTGAATAGGAAAGCTGCTGGAAAGCACAAAACCTGAATAAAAGAGGGCTGGGAAAGGGTTATTTCCTTTTTCTTTCTTTTTTTTACTGTAGACTCAAGGCTAGTGACAAGCAAGTCCCTTTCACAATACTGCCACCAAAAAGTGTGACAGTATCATAATACTGTTAAGCCAATTTGGGGATATTTTTAGTGTATAATTAACCCTGTTCAATGGGAGGGGAGATACAAGGGAGTTCCTGCAGGGAACTTAAATCCAGGCTGGTTTTGTGCTGGGGAATGGTGCAAGGTACCACAGCACTAAAGGTACAGCTGCTGCAGGGCCCATCCCTCCTGACCTTTGAGGCAGTTCAGGAGACATGCCTTAATTACAGTAATTGGGTAAAATTGGATATGCATTGTCTGAAAATAGTGAATTCTACTCCAGTCAGGGCTTCAATTAAGCCCGAGTTTGCAGAGCTTTGCTGGGGTGTGTGTTCCATGAATCCCAGGGGAAGCAGTGGCATTAATCATGTTGTGAATGTGCTGCCCAGGGTGTCAGGAACTGGCCTTTAATGGCAGGAACTCTTTCTCTGTGTCTCCCGTAAGGAGAGGCACTTGACCTTTCTGTGTGAGATCCCAACCCTTCAGTGAGCTGAGGCAATCGAGCACTTCTGTCAGAGCTGGCCCTGGCAGCTTGTCAAGGCATGGAAATGTCACCCCTGACAGCCTTGGGGTGCAGCAGGTCATGGGCTTGGAGATTCATTCCCAGTTAGTGAAACTCCAGTTGAGAGCTGCTTTAGTTGGGTGACCTTGGAGTGCACAATGATTCCAGATGTTTGTGGGGTTTTTTCCCCTAAATTCTGTCTATCCATGGCTTTTATGGACTATCCATAAGTCCAGTGCTTTATGACTATCTAGTCCTAGGCCTATTTCCTTATGGTTGTCTCAGCTGGAACAAAACACAGAATTTAGTGTTGAGTTTGGCAGTTGGACTTGATGACCTTTGAGATTTTTTTCCCAGCCTAAATGATTCTATGTCTCTAGAAATTATTAGCAGATTAAATTCTCCTGTTCTTAGTACTAGTGAAAATCTGAAGCACCTCCACTGATGCCACTGATTTCCATTATTTAATTACTTTTTGTTTTAAGCTAAAATCTCCTGTGGATCTGAAAGAACCCCAGTCCATTGGAGCAGTGTGTGAGAGCAGATGATGTTGTGGCTTTTCCTGTGAAAAACTCCTGGTTTCTGGTAATTAGATCCTTTAAACTCCAGACCATCCTGCATTGTTAATGAACCCTACTTGTTCAGTCCACAGGAACCAGTCAATCTCCACCTTTCCAATCTGTAATGTAAAAAAAAAACAACGACAAGAACATAAATTAAAGCAGCCAGCAGCCAGGACCTGTCTGTGAGGGAACTGTGGTGCTTCTCTGCTGGCTGGTGTCACCTGCAGACATCAGTGCTGGAGCAGTATTGAGGAGATTATTGATTCAAAATATCGAATACCACTGAGCCACAAAGAAATTCTAGGAGAAGACACAGTACAAAGAAGTCTCCTTTAAAAACCAACTCCCTGGGAGATGTTTAAACCAGCTCATGCACGTCACTGCTGCACAGTGGAAGGTTTTATAACTCAGTGTCATGCAGCAGTAAATCAGGAGTCTTGAGGGAGAAGCTAAAGACCTGTAATTCTGTCAGGAAAAGTCAATATGTGTCCTTGACAAGCACTTGCTGCCTCCAGACAGGTGACTTTGGGATTTTGGGTGCTTTCAAAACAGCAGCTCCTGTGTGTCACATGAGTTCCCTGTGAGCCCAGCTCAAGTTGTGTTTTTAACATTCTGAATCTCCTCAGTTCTGTGTTAGGATTCCTTCCCTAGAATTTCTCCCTTTTCCAAGGCTCTCCTGTCCTTATTAGGAGTTCGGAGAGGCTTTGGACTGGATTTTATATGGGATTCCTAGACCAGAACTCCGTGTCTGTACATTGAGAAATGCTGAATAGGTGCTGCCTCAAATCTCTGTGTCCTCCACAACCCCAGATGGGATGTAAAACCTCCCTTCTGGTAACTTTTTAAACTCAATTTTTACAATTTCATGGCACATCTGTAGTAGAGAACCTCTGCCTGACTTAAGCTTTCTGTTTTCCCCTAGTGACATTTAAAATGCCTTGTTGTTTAACCCTAACTGATCATTCTTCAACCAGCAACTTTCTCAGTACTCCTATTTTTACATTTCTATCCATGGCTATTAAACTTAACTGACATAAAATGCCATTTTTACATCGATATTTTTGGGCTTTGTTTCATTGCCACCACCACATCTGCTTTTAATACCATGGCTTTTTGCCCAGTGTAATTTTACTTCATGTTTGTGGATTCATGGCTTCATGTACACGTCCTTGTACAAGGCTCATTTTTTGTTAATATTTCTCACTTTAATGTTCCCAGGCAGCTACTCTGACAATTGCTTTAAACTTGGGGAAATTATCCCTTTGACAGTTCCAAACATTTGTATCATTGCCTGGTGCCATGTTCTGCTCTCTCAGGGTAAATATCCCCACGTGGTGCTCAGTGCTGCTTAGCCAGCAGCAGATTTGGAGATTTTTAGATTTTTAGGTGAGCAATTAACTTGTCTTTTTGTTGGATGTCATACTGGTGCTGAACTTCCCCTGGTAAGGTTTGAAGGAGATTTTTTTTCTTGCTGTCTGCATGAGGAATCCAAGCAGTGTTCTGCTCTGCTGCCATGTCAGAACATCTTAGATGGCTCTTTAAATCTGGACCGGAGGCTTTGAATTTCAGTTTCCTTTAATTTCATCCTTTCAAGTAAAGCAGGTCCCAGAGAATTCCTCCAGCCAGGCTTGAACTGCACTTTGCTCTGCCTGGTGTCCTTTGAGGCCCTGTGGTTCAGGGTAATCCAGCAAATGAGACTTTTCTTCTCTTTTCCCATTCTGTACTTATCAAACTCATCCCAGTCCCTTTTTTCCATCATTCCCTTTGTTCCATCTATCCCACAATTATCAGGGAGATAGGGATGGCATAATCTTTTCCACTATTAGTTGGTGACCCCCAGAATCAAGAGGTTACCTGTATCCTACACTGTGTCACCTGAGATCTACATTTGTCATTCACCAAAAAAAAAAAAAAAAAAAAAAGAAAAAATTCTTTTTCTGAAGTGTTCTCAATGTTTTATTACTCTCTGTGGGAGTAAAAGCCCCATTGAGTGCCTGACTTTTCCCTGGCAAACCTCTAATCCAGTAATAAAAGAACCCTTGGTTTCCCACCAGTCTAAACCTGACTCTTAGATTGAAAAGAATAAATACATATATATATTTATATATCAAGATATCATATTTATGCTGCCTTTTTGTCATACTGAAAACCAACTTGCCATTTGAATCACCTCACAAGACTCAAAATGTCTACATTTTGCCTTCCTTTTCAGGATCTGATTAAAAATAAGAGATGATGGTTTTGTCTTGATTAAATTTGATCTAAAAATCATGCAATAATGTGTTCAAATGAAATAGTATTGCTCTGTTGCTTGATTAAGGTAAGACTAATTGTGGGCGTAATTTTCATCAAATTAATTGAAAATAATGGGTGGGGGAAGGAGGAAGGGAAGAGAAATCTGTAACAGAATTAACATTGAGCAACAGCTCTGACTAAACTGGAATTAGAGAGGAATTGGGGCATTTTTGTTGTTAATGGGCTTTGAGTGTTTTCAACATTTCTCTTTCCAGAACCTGATTTCTCTTACCTGGATGCTTTGGCTCCCTATCAGCCCTTGGCAATGAAATGTGTTTACTGCCCCATTGACACCAGACTCAACTTTATTCAGGTGTCTAAATTACTCAAAGAAGTCCAGGTAATGAATTTTCTGCTGCCTTTTCTTACATTTCTTCATACAGCTGAAATTAAACAAATGAATTGTGGGGAAATGTTGCATTGAACAAAAATGGAAACAACACCCAGATCCTCTTCTCCATGAAGAAAACACAGCATTGAGCTCTGCTTTAGGAGAGGTCTAAGAAAAACAAATTTCTTGTAGTATCTGCTGTTCCCTCTCAACTCTTTGTGCTTTAGTGGCCCATCCCATTTGTTTCTACTAAAATTTGCTTTCTGACTCATGACATAATTAAAATAATAACCAGATTTTTTTCCTGGCTGAGTATTTCCCTGTGTTCTATCTTGCTGAACTCTGAAATACACATTCTTCCAAACCTCCTAACAATGCCTGCATCTCTTTATCTCATTGTTCTGCAACCTGGCTTGTCACTGCAAACTCATAGAGCTGCCCCTGCCTGCCTTTGCATAAATCTCCTTCATGTTACTGCTGATGTGTTGTGCTGTCTCTAGGGCAGATTGCAGAGCCACTGGCCTCTCTTTTGGCTTCCTTAAACCCTGCAGGGACAACCAGCCTGTGTATGCTTTCTTAACATATTTCTGGAAAACTCCTGGAGTTGTTTTTGCAGCCTTGATTGTTGAGGTTTCTGCAGCCCCACATGTTGACATTGGGATGGTCTCCACCACTGTTACAATTTCCTTCCAGTTAATCTGGCAAGGATCTGGCAGAAAAACCTATTTCAAATTTATATTTTTTCTCTCCTAGTGGCAAGTATGATATCAAAGTGGAGACAAGACATAAATTCCAGGAGGGTCACTGCTTCCAGTTTGCAGACCTGGCTTCTCCTTTGGCTTCCAGTTTGCAGACCTGGCTTCTCCTTTGGCTTCCAGTTTGCAGACCTGGCTTCTCCTTTGGCTTCCAGTTTGCAGAACTGGCTTCTCCTTTGGCTTCCTTAAACCCTGCAGTGGCAACCGTCCTGTTTGTGCTTTCTCAACATATTGCTGCAAAAGTCCAGCAGTTGTTTTTTGCAGCCTTGATTATTGACAGCCAAGGTTTCTGCAGCCCCACATGTTGACATTGGGACGTTAACATTTCCTTCCAGTTAATTTGGCAAGGATTTGGGAGAAAACCCTATTTCATATTTTTATCTTTTCTCTCCTTATGGCAAGTATGATATCAAAGTGGCGGCAAGACATAAATTCCGGGCGCGTCACCCTGCACACATCTCCAGCTCCTGGAGCAGTTTCTGGCAATGCTGATGGGAATTCCCCCCTGTTTCCCTGCAGCCCCTGCACGTGGTGTGCCCTGAGCAGTACACACAGCCCCCTCCCACGCAGTCCCACCGCACGGACCTGATGATCGACTGCCAGCCGCCGGCCATGTCCTACCGGCGCGCCGAGGTGCTCACGCTGCCCTACAAGCGCCGCTACGAGAAGATCGAGATCATGCCCGATGTGAGTCCCTGCAGGGGGGTTCCTGCTCACACACAGCCAAATTCCAGCTCAGCAGCCTCTGGGAAGGGGTGGAATGGCTGAGTTGCTGTGGTTGGAAAAGGTCTTTTAGGGCATCCAGTTGAGCTGTCAGCCAGTGCCACCGCTGTGGTTGGCCTCGAGTGCCACTTCCAGAGGTGGGGACTCCTCCACTTAACTTTCCATGAGGGAGTTTTTCCCAATATCCAACCTAAAACTCCTCTGGTGCTACTTGAGGCTGTTTCCTCTCATCCTGTCTCTGTTCCCTGGGAGCAAAGCTCAAATTCCCTTGGCTGTCCCCTCCTGTCAGGGAGTTTTGCAGAGCCACAAGGTCCCCTCTGAGCCTCTTTTTCTCCAGGCTGAGCCCCTTTCCAGCTCCCTCAGCCCCTCCTGCTGCTCCAGCCCCTTCCCCAGCTCTGTTCCCTTCCCTGGACACTCTCCAGCCCCTCAATGTCCTTCTTGTCGTGAAGGACCCAGAGGTGTCCTCAAGACTGGAGGTGCAGCCTCAGAACTGAAGGTATTTGTCCTTAAGATGTCTTGTGGCTGGAATTTACAGTTGACTCTCATCATGTAAAGCACATTCTGTCAACTGGAGAGCTAGGAAAAAACCATTTTTGAGAGATAATTTCACTCTATAAACTAATGGAAACTAAAAAAAAAAAACATTGGCTGGCTGAGAGAGATGTTCAGCCTGGAGGAGAGACCCCAGAGCCCCTTCCAGTGCCTAAAGGGACTCCAGGAGAGCAGGAGAGGGGCTTGGGATAAGGCATGGAGGGACAGGACACAGGGAATGGCTTCCCACTGGGAAAGGGGAGATTAGGGTGGGATCTTGGGAAGGAAATGTTCCCTGTGAGGGTGGGGAGGGGCGGGCTGGGCTGGAATTCCAGAGAAACAGTGGCTGCCCCTGGATCCCTGGGAGTGTCCAAGGCCAGGCTGGAGCAGCCTGGGACAGATGAAGGTGTCGGGATTGGAGTGGGATGAGCTTTAAGCTTCCTTCCAACCCAAACCATTCCATGATTCTGTGATTGTGAGCAGGCAAAAACTGTGTTCAGGTGAGTTGTCCTTTGCAAGAAAATCCCATCCCACAAGACAAACAGTGATGTCTGCCATGTGTGAAGTAACCAGTGACCACCTGATGAAATTTTAGGCAGAGCAGTTTGAATTAGTGGCCCCATGGACCCAGGAGCATGAAAAGGATCCAGAGAATCCAGGAGTTAGTAGCCAGAAATTGTCTTTCTCCTTCCCCAAATTCACCTGCTGTTAGAAATACCCTTCCCATTAAGGATCAGTTTTCAGTCATGGAAAAGAAGCAGTGAAAAGGCTTATTTGTATTCCAACAATTTCCATAAATGGTTAATTCCTACAGGCTGCAGGAGCCCAGCAGGTTAATGGATTGCTTGTAGCCATCTAAAATGTGTATTACTTATCCCTACAACATCTATTAATGATTTATTAACACCATAAGTCAAATCCAAATGTACCCATATTACCAAGGGTGACCCATATTCTGACAGACATGAGCTTAAAATATTTTTTTGACAATCCAATCAGCACAAATGTGTCCTTGGATCAAAGGTGACAGTGGCTTTTTGCAAACAGGCATTACTGCCCTTTAGAAACTGGAATATTGAGTGACTTTTCATTGGAGTGTAGCAGGAGGAAGCATCCTTTAGTTGAGCCAAATATGAAGTGCAGAACTGGGAGCCACCCAGTAACAAATCCCTCAGGCAGTCCACAACACCCACTGCCACCATTTCACAGCATTTCTGTGAGGAGCTGCCCAGCCCCACTGCTTGGAGACAAGGAGAGGGCTTTAATTACAAAATATGCTTGGCTGCAGCTCCATCTTGCCATGTATATTTAATTGTTTGGGAAATTTACATATTTATTGGATCCTTTTAAACCTAAGACTGGTGAAACTTGGCTTCAAGTCACCAGCATGAAACCAATCCTGAGTTCAGAGTGCAGGGAGCCAGCCTGGGGCTCACTGATTATTCAAATCCCACTGAGGCTTTGGGTTTCCACCTAAACTCTGAGGTGGAGCAGGTGTGAGAGGCTGTCCCTTGTGTCAGCCTCTGAGAGGATTGGATTCCAGCTCTCCTGCCCTTCCCAAAGCTGCAGGGAGGGAGGATGCTCTGCAGGGAATGTGGCATCACCAACCTGGGAACAGCAGCTGGTTTCTGTTGCTCTCCATTTAACTTAGAGAGGTCCAGCAGAAATCTGGAAAAAGGACAGAAATGGCCTTTTTTTCTCCTCCCCTAACAACTAAAATCCAATTATATTCACACAACAGTCCTTATTTCAGAGCTTTCCATGCTCAGGGAGGAGAAATATCTTGTGATTGTCCATACTCAGGGGTTCTTCAGGCTGACTGTTCACCTTTCAGCACCTGAAGGGGACTCCAGGAAAGCTGGAGAGGGACCTTGGGCGAGGAGTGGAGTGCCAGGACAAGGGGGAATTGCTCCCATTGCCACAGGGCAAGGTTGGATGGGATACTGGAGATAAATTCTTCCCTGTGAGGGTGGGGAGGCCCTGGAATAGAATTCCCAGAGAAGCTGTGGCTGCCCCTGGATCCCTGGAAGTGACCAAAGTCAGGCTGGATGGGGCCTGGAGTAACCTGGGATAGTGGAAGGTGTCCCTGCCTGTGACAGGGGGTGGCACTGGGTGAGATTTAAGGTTCCTCCCAACCCAATCCATTCTGGGATTTCCCTGGTTCCAAAGCTGCTCTTCACAACTCGTTGCAAAAGCTGCTTGGTCTGTGGTGATGCTCCTGAAAAGGCTCCTGAGAGCCAGGCTGTGCTTCAAGATTGTTAACAGGATGCCATTCCCCAGCTCCAAGACATGCAAATCATCCTCCAAAAAAAGGATCTTGCTCCTTCTTTTTAAGGGAACTGCATGGTCCTGGTAAAAAATGGATGCAGCTTCCCCTTGTGCTGAGTGGGTTGTGCAAGACAGATTTCAGACATGATGGATGGGGCTCCCTGGTGTGGGAGTATTTGCTGCTTAATGTTCCCTTTTCAGTAGTTTAGGGTTTCTGAATATAGGAATTTCTGTAGTGCAAGGAAAGGGCATTTGTTTAATATGGGCTCCCACCAGCCCTGGGGTTCTCTGCAGTCTCAAGTGGCAATTGAAAAGGGCATTTTATAGCTCCTAGAAACCTTGCAGTGGCTTGTTATTTGTCAAAACCATGTTAGCCTGAAATGGAATGATGAAATCCACCCTGGAAAAACCAGTGATTGCTAGATGTGCTGCAGGGCTGGGATTTGTGTGTGAAGTAAACCTGAAAGTCTCATAAAAGAATGGCTGCTGCAATGAAATCCTGACCAGACCCCCCTCCTGACATCCCCAGTCCCTTTCCCAGCTCAAAGCTCTGCCTGGATTCTTTGAAAACCAAAGGGTTGCTCAGTGTGGCTCCACTCAGTGCAGGCTGATGCCGTGGTAGAGTGAAATTTCCTTCCCAAAACCTGCAGTGATTCAGATGCTGGCCTGTCAGACTGATGGAAATTTACTTTTTTACTGCTGGACCTTGTCTATATTTCAATCACCTCAGCAAGGAACAAAGGCAGGTCAGGCAGGCCTGTTGTATGATAATGAGATTTACACTCACAGCAGCCTTTGTTTAGAGAGAGTTTTTAACAGTCCCAAGGCATCAGGCTGGAATGGCTCTTCCAGGGATTGTGCAAACTTTTACACTTTAAATAATTTCTTCTCAGCATCTGCCTTTCACTTTAAAAAAAAAATTATAAAAAAAGACTGCTTCCTGGAAATTGGTTAGGCATTGTCTGCTCACAGGAGAAAGATGGGAAAATGGAAAACACCTTCTGGAGCAAACAGATAAAATTAAACAGTAGTGTCTGAGCAAATAAAGTGCCTCCAGTTTAATTACAGCTGAACAATGGTGCGGATCACTCGGTGCCCGCAGCTGACACTTCACTCAGGGCTCTGTGCTCCTCAAATACTCCATTTTGTGTTCTTCAGGACACAGCCCAGTCAGGAGAGTGTCAGTGTCCAAGGCACAGCCTGACACCAAGTGAAATTATCAGAAAATACTGCGGAGAAGAATTAGGAAAGTTATTATTTTTCCTAATTCTTCTCCGCAGTATTTTCTTTCCTAGCCATCGTAATTATGGAGGTTTCATCTTGACTCCTTTTCCTTACTTTTACCTGACCCTTCCAACTTCCTTCTGTGTTTCAGGGACTAAGGAGTTTTGAATTCTGTCCTTCTTCCCACCCTCAGCTCATTTTGGTGACCCCACATTATCCAGTCTCTGACCTCTGTGTTCCTTTTTCCCTGACAATTCCCCCTGGGTTCAGTGTGCTGTAGCCTCACAAGAAGTAAGTGAAATACAATCTGGTTAAATGAAATACAACCTGGTTAAATGAAATAGAACCTGTTTAAATGAAATAGAACCTGTTTGCTTCTGCTGCTCAGCCCTGCTCCAGCTCCTAGCTCTCTGCAGAATTGCCTGGGGTCTCTCTGTGAGTTGGACCTCACCTTCTGACATTCCACCAAAACTGCTCTTTCCCAGCTATTACCAACTTCCCTCACACAAAGCCAGAACCAGTGCTGATAAATCCCTCTGATTTACCTCAGCAGAGCTCAGTGCAGCCTTTATTTTCTCCTTAGAAATGTCTCCCACCTCCCTCTGGTGTCTCTTCTCTCCTGGCCATTCAGCCTGAGAGAGTTCTCCTTCCTCCTCCTCTCTTTTTTGTGCTTGGAATGTGTTATCCTTCATTTCCTTTGCCTTTTTTTTTGTTGCTGTACCTTTTCTGTGGTTGGTCTTACCCACAGGTTGTCCTATTTAGTCAGGTGGAACTCAGATCTGCTGTTCTGCTTCCAGCCTGCCTTTGCCTGCCTGTATTAATGTCTAGGTTTGTTTTTCCTTTCATTTTTGATGGCTGGCTGTAAGATAACACTTTTCTAGGCAGGCACTCAGCTCTCTCTTCCCAGTCAGCTTCAACAACAACATCCCATTCTGACTTGACATTCTGACCCATAAAATGGTTACTATATTTTGAATATTTTGATTTATGCAGTTTTTATGTCTTTCAAATGACTCATCTCTTGCATCTGCCTTTACTTTGAAGATATTTCATGTCCTTGCTTCCCCTACCTGTCATTTTTTGTTCAAATCCAAGCCTAATTTCTGCCTCTGCTGGTTCTGTTTTCCACCATCCTTTTTTAAGTTCCTCAAACAACTGCTCCCTGCCTGCTTCCAGGCTCCTGGGGAAGAGCTTCATTAAACAGCCATAAATCTCCTTCATTGCACTCTTTAAATACTCCTTAAACTGCTTTTTTGGCACAGGGTTGGCAAAAAACAGTGGTTAGAGTTAGTGTTGAGTGGTTAGAGTGAGTTCTGGTGCTTGGAATGCCACCCAGGATTATTCCCTGGTGGGTGGCTGGTGTCTTTCTGGTTTGGGGACAAGATTTTGGGGACAAGGGTTTGGGGACAAAGTTCCTCCTGCTGATCTGGAGCCCTGGTCCAGTAGCTGCATGTGGAACATGCCCATGGAAAAGAAGAGCTTTAATTCATTGCTCAAAACTGCAGAGTGCACCCCAGGCTTTTTTATTTCTTCAGTGGATGAAAAAATTTGGGCTCTGTGGAAGCCCAAAGCCAAGATCACTTTTGCAAGTGATAATTGCAAAATCTTTAGATACTCATGGTAGGGTTCTTTCTCCACTGAAGTTAATGAGACTTTAAAATCTGCTCCAGAGAGAGCTGTGGGAGACCCCCAGCAAGTGACAGCTCTGTGAAGTTGGGGGTAACTCAGCAGCTGAATTAAAACCCTTGGATTGTGTCAAATGTGAGGCTGAAAGCCCAACAGGACCTGACTCAGATCACCCACTAATGATCCCACAGATGCCCTTCATTTCTGGGCTCTTCTCTGCTGGAAAAGCCTTTGTTCCTTTAGGTCTTAAAAGCAAAATTCCCCAATTTCCATCCTGCCTGCAGAGTGCCTGTGCCTTGTTCCCTGTGCCTGCTGGTCACAAATCCACAGGCACATTTCAGTTCCCCTTTCACCCCTTGTGTTGGACCCCACATTTTTTGTCACTCTGAAGGATCTGATACTTGCACAATTCCTGCTCTTGGCCCCTGGTTTAGCTGTGAAACCAAGGCTGGATCTGTTGGAGACTCCTCCTGTGTCTGACCTGGCCATCAGAGCTGCTGATACTTAAATAATTAATAAATTAGTAATTAAAACACTTTAAAAAATAAGGGATAAGAGGAGGCAAGGAAGTAAGAGGTGAGGGAAATTATCCTTCTGTCCTTAGACCACCATCCAAATTTAAGTGACATGGCAAAGACCATGGTTTTAATTCTGCTTACACTACTGACTGCTTGTGAAAAGGCTGCTGCACAGCCTTGAAGCAATTTTTGTCCTACTAAAGATGTTTTCCTGCACCCAGAAACTGGATTTGGTGTGTGTGAGGAGCAGGAGGGATGGAGGGATGGAGGATGGGGCAGGTTCTCCATGTAGGTTTTGCTGAGGAGTAGTTACAATAAAAACCTCTGCAGGTGTGACCTCCAGGGCTTTCTCTGAACTCAAGCAGATTTTTAAGTCCTTGGGCTTCTCTGATAATTGGCAGGGGATATTTTTTTTTTTGTCCCATACAAATTCCACCCTATTCAGGGATCTGGGTGGGAATTGCTTCATACCCAGCAAGCTCCAAAGCTGTATTCCATCATCCCCACCTCGAAATGGAAGTGCCCTGAGGGCTCACGTGGCCAGAACCCAGCTGCAGTTACCAACAGTGTTTATATTGTGCCTCCAAAAACTGTAAGACTTCAAATTGCAGAGACTTTTGCCCCTGCTGTTCCCAATAGATGCTGTTCAAGCCCCCACTGTCTCTGATGGCCAAAAACATCCTAATTTCCAGCCTACACATACTCACTGCTGGCCTGCACACATTTATTCCTAACATCATGTTTGGGCATAAATACATTTTCCCTTTTGTTGGTATTTTCCCTGTGGTGTTTATGTAGAATAATCAAATTCTCCCTTTGGTTTTCTTTTTTGCCAGGCTAAACAAGCCATGATATTTAGTTTCCTCTTACAAGACAGCTCCTCCTGCCTTATTTTACCCTTCAGAATCTCTTACTTGAACTGAAATTACCCACAATTTACAAGAAGTTCAGATGAAATCTTGCCAGGCCCAATGTAAAGTGTGATGGCTCATCTCAGAAAGAATTACCTGATTCTTTCTGTGCTTGCATTTACCCTTTTTCATGGCCATGTCACATTTGTGACTCTCCTGGGATGGACTAATAAACCTGAACCCTTCACCTCTGTCCTTTGCAGCAGCTGCCAGCCCACAGCAGAAATTCTCAGTATTAGCCAAGATCCTTGGCCTTCATTTTGTGCTATTGAATTTAACCTTGGTTTTCTCACTCCAATTCTTGTCTTTGAGTTTTTCCTCTCTCACAGCCTGGTCCCGTTTTCTGTTAAAGGTGCCCTACAAACTTCAGTGGGACCTTTCTGAACACTCCTCCTCACTCTGTGCTGAGGTCATTAATGAAAACTGGGAGTTTCATTAATGGCCCTTCAGGAATTGCAGCAGCAGCAGCCCAGGAGTTCCCTGGGAATCTCTTTCCTTGAACCAGAGCTTTCCCCACCTCAGGACTGCCAGAGGAATCCTCAGTCTGGGGTTTCCCATCTGCTTCTCTGCTTTGATCCCACCTTTAATGCAGAGTTCCCACATTTATGCATTTGAAAATTTGAGTTTGGAAATCTGGAAAACACATTTAATGATGTAAAAACCCAGCAGGGCCCTTTTCTAAATACACATGCTATAATCTAATGTACACATCAGTGATTTCAGATCCTACAGTTTCAGGGGATTTTAACTGCTGGTCACTTTGCTGTGCTCCTGCTTGTTCTCCATATCCAGCTCACCTCACTCAGCCCAAACTTTGCCTCTCCCTGCTGGGTCAGCCTTCCTGCACCCTCTTCAGTGTAAGCCAGAAGAGAAAAATGAAAAGCAAGGAGTTCTGGGAGGTGTTCCAAAAATCTAAGAAGAAATTACTGGAACTAGGATGTTAAAATGCTGTTGTACATCCAGCATGTCTGTCCCTGGGAGAATCCTCCAGAGAACCAAGACCATGTGTGCTGGAAGTCTGGTCCTGCCCTGATTTTATTCACTGATTATTCAGCCTCATTTTATTTTTACTGTGAAGTTTCAGGTCCCACCCTCAGGGGTTGTTCAGCCCCTCATTGCCAACAAGAGGATTTTTGGCAGGTGACTGAGGACAGCTTAAACCTGGGGAGAGTTGTCCCCATTGAAGTCTCTAGGAGGGTTTTAAGAGTGACTTAACCCACATTGTTCTTTATCAATATCTGTAATTTGGCCAACAGCAGTGTTTGTGCTCACAGGGTGTGTGTCAAATCCTCTTTTGGGGTGGGAAATGCAACAGGAAAGACTCCATGGTAAAAACATCTTTACTCTGCTTTAGCATGGGCAGGCAGCTCTGATCACAGGAGGAGAACATCCCAAGCTGAAAACTGAAATAGTGCACACATCCCCCCCAGATTTCTCCTAAGGCAGTCCAAGTGCTCATCCATGGGCAGGGGACTGATTAATGTGCTGTTAGATCTCAGTGTCCCTGCTTTGGTGGCTTTCCTGGTGCCAGCATGTGACACTGGGCTGGGGATAATGACTGGAAGGAAGACTCATTTATTCCTGCTTGGTGGGGGGCTTTTCAATCTCACACACAAAGGCACAACAAGAGGCAGCCACTGCAAGTTGGACAAATTCAACCTTGAAATGAGACACGGCTTCCTGGCTGCCAGGAGAATTAAAGTTTGAAACCATTTGTGAGGGGAAACAGTGGAGTTGCCATAGCTTGGAGTTCAGACAAGACTTGCTGCCTCTGTGAAAAGGATTTCTTTAATGCAGCATTCTGGAGGAGTTCTGTGATTTGTGTGTGCAGGAGGTCACTTGAAAGGAGTGGAGCAGTGCTGCCTGGCCTTGCTGGGTGAATTACTGGATGTGATTAAATGACCTTTTAGCTTTGGGTCACTGAGTTTCTGTAATAAAAGGATTGGCTGCCACATGGAGAGGGCTGTGAGCTGGGGAGGAAATCAAAATGAATGCCTGTCCTACTGTCCTTCTGACTGTAAATAATCCAAGTGTTCCTGTTTAGCCTGTTTAAAACCTGCAGAGCTGTTAATAGTAAAATACTTCAGTGGCAGGAGAAGACTTTGGTTCCAAGCCACTCCCTGTTCTTTAAGGATCTTTCTCTTGACAGGATTTGTCGTTTTGCTCTCCATCAGAGCCTGGTTTGTATCGATCCTCCTCAGGAAGGTGCTTGGGATGGAAAGTGCCTTCGACCACTGGGAAGGCAGCAGAACTCACTGCTGCAAGTGCTGCTGGTTTTAGATCCCAGGAGAAATCTGAAGCAATGATTGTCATTATATTTTCATTCTCTTTGCCTTCAACAACAAACCATAAAGGCTATATTCAGATTGCCTGCTTTAAAGATCTTGAACAGAGTCCCAGAGTAACAGTGAGATGAATTGCTCCATCAAAGTTTTGATTTCTAGGATTCACCACGGCTGAATACAGACAAGATTTAGGGATTTTTAATGCGGCCCGTGTTTTTTCCAACACACCAACTGCTTTATTCCAAAGAGCTGCTCTCAAAATGTTCCTGTAGCTTTAACAGTGGCAGGTGAGAATTGTAGAACTTATTAAAAGGACTTTGCCACCATTGAAACCAACAGAAAAACCCTCTTAGTGGTTTCATGGCAAAAGGATTGGGCATCCTGGCACCTTGCATTCCCTTGGAGGGGAAAAGGGAATAATTTCCTCCATTCATGAGCACTGTTTTCTGCAGAATTCCTTTGGAAAAGTGGTTGGAAGAGGTTCTTCCAACTGGCCAACTTCCTCTGGTCTCAGCAGGTGCAGCACTGCCCACCCAGGCACTGCCAGCAGTGTCAGATCCAAACTCCAAGCCAAAATTAGATTTTATGTCTTTCAGGGAAGAATTATATAAAAAGGCAGCGGAAAGGGTTTTGTGCAGCATTGTTGGAATAATTTCAAACTAATCAACTGTGGGTTGATTGAAAACATTGGGGTTTTAAGGACAAACAGTTCTTATTCCAGATATTCTTCAGTCAGGAACTGAAAGGAAACTCACTTTGATTTTTCATTGTCCATCAGCATCACAAATATAATAATGCTGGATTAGACCACGAGTGTTACTAACTAAAATTATTAATGAAGCAATTGTCTTTTCACACAAGGGTTCTGTGTGTTTATTATGGTTTTTGAGACCAGCCCTGGTTCCTGCAAACCTTGTGCTGCTCTGCCCATGGTGTGAAATCCATGATTTTGGGAGCTGGAAGGAGGCTGGGCAGGTCCAAGGAGCTCTCAGTCTATCAGTGGCTTTGTGTTTACAGTTCATTAGCCCATGTTTAAAAATACCACACTGCCAATTTATCTCACAGCTGGGTTCATGCACATTTTGAGCTGATCACTTGCTGAACAAAATCTCCTTTTGCTTCAGCTTGCAGATTCCCTCGTGCCCTTGGAGATCAAGCCTGGTATTTCCTTGGCAACAGTTTCTGCTGTGCTGCATACTAAGGACAACAAGCACGTGCTGCAGGTACAGTCTAATGGGAAAGGGAGAAAAATATCCTTAACTCTGGCTTTTCCTGCCATCCAGGACCCCTCCTGCAGCTCCTTCCCTCTGGGGCAGAGCCCTTGGCAGAGGCTTTGCCCTGGCATTTGCAGGTGAGGAATTACACCCAGAGCAGGGAGTGGGATGCAAATAAATCTCTCTGCCCTCTTTTCCTTGGCCATGTGCCTGCCTGAGATGAATGGGGAAGTGAAATAATTCCTGCAGAGAGGCTACAGATCATCCTGTTGTCTTCCAGAGTCAGGAACAGCAGCAGTCAACCTCTCAGGACCAAAGGTTAGAGGAGAGAGATGGCCTGGGACATCAGGCTGGGGAAGGGACCATCTGCCCTCAGTTTCCCTGGAGGTTGTACATCTCTCCTCTCCCTTCCTGCCACCCCCTTCAGGCTGGCCCTGGAATTCCTGGCATGAGTGCCCTGCAGGAGGAGGTGATGTCCAGGGACCTGCCCTGCTCCCCTTTCTCTCGGATCCACGAGCCTGCAGGGCCTCACTGAGCAGCCCTTCCCACACTTGGGCAGAGAGCCCAGTGTGGAAATGTCAGGGCTGTGAAGGTTGGTGAGGATTTCTGTCACAGCACAGCAGACAGGCTGTCCCCCTCTTCCCAAACAAACCATGGAAACCCTCAGCAGCTCTGGGAACCTTGAAGTGCTGCAGTGGGATTGGTCTGAGGCTGCTGTTGTTCATTTTCTCCCTTCTCCACTCATTCCTGCTGCCAAATAAACTGAGACCTGGGCTTGAAATGCCAGAGTCCTCATAAATGGCTGGAGCTAAGCCATTTCTCTGAGTTCTCATTCCCTGAGTAGTTGCTCTCTCTGAATTTCCCTGTTTCCAGCCTGTTGCATCCTTTAGAGTGGGAAACTTGCCTGTTTCCCAACCTGTTACATCCCTTTTTTTTTTCCTTTCTCATCCATCAGCTCCCTCCAAAACCTCCCCAGCCTCCTGCCAGCAAGAAGAGGAAGCGGGTGAGTGATGATGTGCCCGAGTGCAAATCTCTGAAGCCTCTGCTGAGTGGCTCCATCCCCATGGACCAGTTTGTGCAGACTCTGGAGAAGGTGAGGAGCCTTTGGTGGGATTGATTCCAGCAGATTTCTGCACATCTCAGAGAGAGGGGAAATCATTTTAGTGCAGCTTGAAATGGAGAAAGGCCAGTGAGTGGTTAAAGTGCTCCAGGGTGTCCCTGCCTATCTGAATAGAGGGAATTGTTCCCTGTGGACCCTTGTCCTGCTGTGCAGGGTTCATGTCAGTGATCCCCTCCTGTTTCCCATGGAAGCAGAGCTTTTGGGTGGGTGATTTGCCTCACAGAACTTTTGGATTCAGCAGCTGAGGGAGTCTCAAAAAGCATTTAAATTTCCACAAGAGTTGTAAGAAGGTGACTAAGTGTAGAACAGATCCTGGAAATGTCTCCAGTGGTGGAGGAGCCTCCTGAGGAAGCTGCACAAATTTGGTTGCTGCTCTGTGGAGTCTTGTTCTCACCTGTAGGAGATAAAGGATTGCAGACTTCCAGTCCCTAAAGGAGCTCCAGGAGAGCTGGAGAGGGACCTGGGACAGAAGATGGAGGGACAGGACACAGGGAATGGCTGCACACTCCAGAGGGCAGGGATGGATGGGATATTGGGAAGGGATTGTTCCCTGTGAGGGTGGGGAGGCCCTGGAATAGAATTCCCACAGAAGCTGTGGCTGCCCCTGGATCCCTGGAAGTGTCCAAGGTCAGGCTGGACAGGGCTTGGAGCAGTTTGGGATAGTGAAGTGTCCCTGCCATGGCAGGGGGTGGCACTGGATGAGATTTAAGGCCCTTCCCAGCCAAACCAATCTGTGATTCCATGAAATTCCCCCTCACCCCTGTGCCTGCTCTCTCCTCTGTCCCAGTTTCCCTGAGCTGTGCTGATTTCCCTCTCTCTACCTCTCCCTCCCCAAATCCAGCACGGATTCAGTGATGTCAAGGTGGAGGACACGGCCAAGGGCCACATTGTGCTGCTGCAGGAGGCTGAGACCCTGATCCAGCTGGAGGAGGACTCCACCCACATCATCTGTGACAACGATGAGCCCCTGAGGGTCAAACTGAGGGACCTGGTGCTCAAATTCCTGCAGAAGTTTTAGCTCATGGACATCAGGAGGCTCTGCAGGGAGAGAGCCTGGAGCAGCACAACTTGGAGCTGTCCAAGGAGAAAAAGAGAGAGAATTTTGTGATTCAGAGAGACCAGAAACCACCTTCCCCTTCATGGAGGAGCAAGGGAGTATTTTTTAATATCTATTTTTAAATCTTATTTTTAAGCTGTTTTGGAATACTTTGGAGGAGATTCCTGTTGTGTAAAATTGGGAGCTGGGAATCTCACAGGAGACAGGAGCTGCAGAGTAAATAACTGGGGTGTTTATTTACACCAGGGTGAACTGCTGCTCCCTTGTGTCCTTCAGCAGTCTGCCCCAGTCCTTCACCTGCCAGAACTCTGCAGGAATATTGAAACAATGGTCTTTTTCCTCCCACTGCTTCTTCCCAATCCCCAGATCCCATTCCCTGCCTCTCCTCCCTGTGTGTCCTTCACTGGCACGAGGAGGGGAGAGCTGGTGAGGCAAAGATTGTACAAATAAAAATGGAAAAAAGGAGTCTGGTGGACATGGAGAACAGTCTGAAGAGCCTGGCCATTCCCTGCACCAGCAGGGGCACTTTGGAAAAGCTTTATCCTGTAGGAATCCAAGTGTTTATTGATGCTGCAGCCTCACCTGTTCCATCCACGTCTGTCCATGGAGCTCCAGGCCCTTCCCTACAGCTGGTTCCTCCTGGCTTCCTCCATCACCTCAGGAGGACACTTAGGGGAGTCCATAAAGTAGGAAAATTCCTAATGCTCATAAAAAACCTTTTGAGATTTAAGTGCCTCTTGTTTCTGCCTTTCAAAAACTTGTCCTTTCAGCCCCCCATCTCAAATCCTGGATGGAATTCTGAGTCATTTATCCAAAGCCATCTGTACTGCAGACCTGGGGAGGCTTTTCCCTCCCCAAATCACTTATTTGGGGCCTCACCTCAGTCAATAGTATTGCTCTTTAAGACAACCCATTTCTCAGATTTATTGCTGTTCATTTTTTATTGGATTGTTTTGTATTTATTTGGTGTTAAAAAATAAAAAGCAGAGTGAGACTGCCCAGGAGGGAGCACATCCTGTGGTTAATAAAAGCCTCTCCATGCCCATTCCACATCCTTGTCCTGACACCTTTGGGAAATGAAGCTGATCCTCCAGTTCATCCCTTTGAGGAGATGCAGGCAGTGGAAGCAGCTCTAATAAAATCTCTGCTGTGTCCACATCTCATTTCATTCCCATAAAGAATTTCTGTTGGGTTGGGTGTGCAGATCCCAGCACCCACACCTTTATCCTGTGTGTGCCATGGCTGTGTGAGGAGTGGTGTCACCAATGGGAAAAACTTGGGGCACTGGAATAATTAAATCCTCATCAGAGTTTGCAGCTTTGCTGCTTTAGCATCACTTAAAAACAGAGAACTGGGATAATTTCACTTTAATAAACTGCAAAGGGATTATTCCTAACCCAGAGAGGCAGTGGGATAAACTCATCTTTCTGCTGGTTACCTCAGCTCCAGCACTGATCCCATGCTCCAGTGTCTTCCTTTGCACATTCCCAAGGCTTTCCCACCCTCCTCAGGGAGAGAAAGTAAAAATGAAAAGCTTTTACATTTTTCTTCCTGTCATTTTGAGCAGGAAAACTTCTCATTGTTCCATCAGTCCAGCAGCTGAGAGTGGATTGTTTTGTTATATTCAGGTTGTGTGTGCTGGAGAAACAAACATGCTGGGAGGGGAATTCTTTAATGAGAAACCCTAATTAAACTGGAAGAAGAGGTGCTTGTTCCTTCTGCACAGAGAGAGAAGAACAAACAGCATTTCTCCAGGCTGGGTCAGTCCTGCCAGGGGAAGAATACCATGGATGCAATCCAGGCTTTATCCAGAATTTAATGGCCAAAGAACAGCAAAGGTTCCTGACTTCACTGTCCTTCTTCCAGAAGGGAAAATAAATCCCCTTGGCCCCCATGTGATTCCTTGTGCCATGGCCATCCCCATTCCCTCCCTGAGCTGCTCCCCTCATTAAACACAATTAGTGGGGTGTGTGGCAAGTGATTAATTCCCAGTGACTTCCCAACCTGTGCTCCCACAGAAATAATGGGGAGGAAAGGTGAAAATCAGATTTCTGCTCTTGGATGGCTTTTATGGAACACCTGTTCCTGGGTGGAGAGAAATTCATTGTGTTTTCTCTCCTCCATTAACGTGAAATGAAAATTAAAACAACTGGACCAGATCAGTCAGTGCCAGGTCCCTGCCCAGGCTCAGTCACTGTCACTGGGATCTGTCCCCTCTGTGGGCACCTGGACATGAGGAGCAGAGGGAAATGGAGCCAGGTGCTGGATCTGTGCCCCACCAGCAGCTCAGCCCTTGGGAGGAGTGGGAATGAGAGCAGAAGGATTTGGGATTGGCTGCACATCATGGCCTGGGCAGGCACATGGTGGCAAAGGTGGGATCTGACAGGCCCCATTCACCTGTCACAGGTGAGCTGTCACCTGGGAGCCATGGACTGTGACCCCATCCCTCAAGGATGCATGGACTGTGACCCCATCCCTCAAGGATCCATGGTCTGTGACTTCATCCCTCAAGGATCCATCAGCTGTGGCCTCATCCCTTGAGGATCCATGGATTGTGAGTTCATCTCTTGAGGATTCATGAACTATGAATTCAGTGTTTGAGGATCCATCAACTGTGACCCCATCCCTCAAGGATCCATGAATTGTGACCCAGTCCCTCAAGGATCCATGGACTGTGACCCCAATCCCCAGTCCTTGAGGATCCATGAAATATGAACTCATCCCTCAAGGATCCATGGACTGTGATCTCATCCCTTGAGGATCCATGGACTGTGACCCCATCCTTCAAGGATCCATGAATTATGACCTCATCGTTTGAGGATCCATGGATTGTGAGTTCATCCCTCAAGAATCCATGAACTATCAACTAACTCATTGTTTGAGGATCCATCAACTGTGACCCCATCCCTTGAGGATCCATGGACTGGGACCCAGTCCCTCAAGGATCCATGGATTGTGACCCAGTCCCACAAGGATCCATAAACTGTGACCTCATCCCTCGAGGATCCATGGATTGTGAGTTCATCCCTCAAAGATCTGTGAACTATCAACTCATTGTTTGAGGATCCACCAACTGTGACCTGAATCTCTCAAGGATCCATAAATTGTGACCCCAATCCCTTGAGGATCCATGAACTGTGACCCTAATCCTTCAAGAATCCATTGACTGTGACCCAGTCCCTCAAGGATCCATCAACTGTGATCTCATCCCTTGAGGATCCATGAACTATTACCTCATCCCTCAAGGATCCATGAATTGTGACCCAGTCCCTCAAGGATCCATGGTCTGTGACTTCATCCCTTGAGGATCCATGAACTGTGACCCCATCCCTCAAGGATCCATCAATTGTGATCTCATCCCTTGAGGATCCATGAATTGTGACCCCAGTCCTTCAAGGATCCATGGGCTGTGACCTCAGAAGACCATGTAGGGGACAGGTCCTCCCTCAAGGAACCATCACCTGGGGCCAGTCACCCAGAAGGGGTGGCAGCAGGTCCTTTCCTGGCCTCCAGCAGGAACTGGTGGCTTCCATGGCACTGCTGGGCAGACCGGGAGCAATTCCAGTGAAATTGCTTTTTATCAAGGATCATCCAGAAGGGAAAATGGAGGGCACTTTGTAGTGCAGAGGAGTGGAGTGTAAAGCACTTCACCCTGCCCTCCTCTGGGAGCAGGGAATGAATTATTAACAGGATTTATTGCCTCTGTTTCCTCATCCCAGGGCACAAACCCTCACAGAGAAACGGAAATGGAACCAGAGCTGTGGCTCCTCTCACCAAACACAGCAGTTACAGCAGGACAAAATATTGATCAGGAGATTTTTACCTCAGGAAAAGCCTCAGGAGAAAATGGGCTCCAGCTGAGTCCGTGCCCAAGATGCTGCTGGGCTGGTTTGGGAGCCAGATCCCGAACCAACATCCCATTGCTGCTGCCAGGCCGGGGTCCTGGAGTGGGGAATTCTGTGCCCTGCCCTGCCAGGGATGGCCCTGCCTCCCTGCAATGTTCTGGGGAGAAATCACAGGCATTTGGGAGGCTGAGCATCCACCTCCTCCCTCCAGCACTAAAATCCTTTGGGCTTTCCCTGAAACCTCTCCTGAAAACAAACCCAAGCACAAAGCAAGCCCTACTCCAAGGCAGAATGGAAGAGAAAGGACACAATTCCCAGTGGGAGCAGCAGCAAGGGCAGGAGACACAGAGGTGAAAAATGACAACAGAGTCAAAAAGTGACCATGGAGGAAGCAGCTGCTCAGGAGGGAGGGCAAAACACAAAAGGCAGCAGGAAGGAAGAGAGGAAATCCAGGCACATGCAGGAAATCCTGGGGGATTCCCAGCCAGCATGGAGGGGATCCCATGGCTCATGGCCCAGCTGGCTCCATTCCTCCCTCTGCTCCTCCCTGCAGGTTTGAAGCTGGGAATCTCCTTCCAAACCTCATGGATCCCTTTGGTTCTCCCATCCCAGCCTCCTGTACAGGAAAGGGACCAGGAGCATCCTGAGCCAGCAGTGCCACAGTAGCTGTCCCTAAAGGTTCTGGGCTCTGGATCCCTGGGATGGGATGGGATGGGATGGGATGGGATGGGATGGGATGGGATGGGATGGGATGGGATGGGATGGGATGGGATGGGATGGGATGGGATGGGATGGGATGGGATGGTGTCCCTGGAAGCCACTCAGGGTCCAACCCTCCCATAAGCTCTCCTGGCCCAGCCATGAGCTCACCAGAGACACAATGGGGTTCAGCTCCAGGCACTGCCATCCCTGAGGAGTTTCCAGCATTCCAGACCAGCTCACCTGCCCTGTGGGAACAGGAGCCCAGGAGATGCCTGGTTTGGCTTTGGGGTGTCCCATGGCCAGGAGCAGCAGCAGCCCCGTGCTGGGCCCCTCTCCCAGCCCCAGCAAAGAGGCACCGAGACGCTCCCAAGTTAAACTCTCCATTTATTGGAACCTTTTACAAAAAACTCAACATTGTGCTCGTGTCGAAGGAGGAGTGTTCCTTGTCTCTCAGTTCCTGTTGGATTTGAAATCCTGATGCTCACAGCACCGTGGGCACAAGGGGAGGGCAGGGGCCGTGTCACCTCGGTCGTTGCTATTTACAGCGGGAAAGGCCTCGCTCCGTGCCCGGGGGGAGCAGCAGAAACTCTGGAACAGGGAACAGGGGCAGCTGCCAAGAGCCCTTCCCGTCTCCTCAGGGCTGGGATGGTGGAGGCCACGGGCCCCAGGAGCTGGGATGGATCATCCAACCAAACCTGAGCTTCTGAGTGAGCCTGGGATGCCCTGAAAATCCCGGGAGAACAACGGGTGGGAGCAAGGAAGGATGTTTGGGATGGTGGCACGGGCAGGAGCACTCTCTGGAAAAGCCCCCTCTCCTCCCAGGTGCTGGCATGTCTCAGGAGCAGAAAGCTGGGTGTCAATCCCAATCCTGTACTCCAGGGGTTCCGTGGTGTTTGGGATGATTTGGGAAAGAGCTGCAGCAGCTCTGGGAGGGGCAGCACCAGCCCTCCACCATCCCACCACCAGTGGGTGGGGAAAATGTTCCTGCTGGCATTTCATTTCCCCGCAGAATTCCATCCCTCCCTACACTGCTGCTGCCCAGGTATATCCCAGGAGCAGTCTCTTTACCCCTTCACCCCAAATCCTTCCCCTTTAGGGGTGCTCAGCAAGGAGGAATTCATTCCACACAACACAGAGAGATCCCACTGCACATCCACTGCACATCCTGTCTCTGCTCCAGCACAGTGGACAGGGGGACCTTCCCAGCAAAAAAAAAAAAAAAACAGCTTGGGAAAAGGCCAAAGAGAAGGAGGCAGAGCAGCTGGATTTGTTCTGATGATCTCTGATCTCAACTGGCCTCAAATCAACACCCAGCAAGGGAGAGCAGAATTTCCAGCCTGGGGCTCTGACCCCCTGAGCATCCTGAGCCCCAGGACACCCTGGGAATGCCAACACTTCCTATCCCATCCCATTTGTGCTCCCCCAGGCTCTCACTGGAATAACATTTCCCTTTGGATTTGAAAGGCTGAAGGCTGCTGAGCAGTGCCTGTGTTGGATGAAGTTCATCCATCCCACATCACTCCATGCTCCAGGAGGGCTGGGAAGGCAGAGCTGACCCCGGGCCTGGGCTGTGCCTGAGCCACGGCATCGCTGCTACGAACCCCCACTAATGAGGAAGGAATTAAAGCCCTGGAGGAGCAGCTCAGGCCCCTCAGGATTGCTGGAGCTGACACAGCTCCTGACCAGTGCCACATTCAGAGAATCCTTCCAGGTGTTCCAGGGCGTGCAGGAGTCTCTCATGGCATTTTTAAGGAGACTCTGAGACTTCACGTGCTGCGTTTTGGGCATCTGATGGAAATGGAAAGGGGAAAAACAACACAGGAAAAGATTCCTTGATCCATTTTGCTGTGGTCAGTGGTGCTGGTGAAGGCACGAGCCGTGGGCTCTGCTGGGAACAGGCTGCTCCTTCCCTCCCCTTCCCACAGAGGAAGTGCCAGTGCTGATAGGAAAGCCTGGGGAGAGCAGTTCAGGTGTCAGCACTCACCCAGAACGTGGTGCAGGAGGGGCACGGGCAGGGCTGACCTTGGGAATGAGCCCAGGAGCTGCTGCTGGACCATCCCTGCTCCCACACAGCAGGGGTGGCATCCAGGGACATCGAGGTGACCACACAAGTGCCACCTTCCCACCTACCCAGCAACTTCTCCAGGCTGCTCACAAACATCTGGGATGTGCTGAGGGTTAACACCACATGAGGGCCAAGCTCTGCCCTTCCCTCCTGTGCTCCCCTCGTGTCCAGTGGGCCTGAGGCTGAGCTCGGGTGGTCACAGTGTGACAGCATTTTGCTCTGGAGGAGAGGAACCAGCTCCAAACCCACGCTGTGAACCTGATCCCAGCAGCATCTGTGTGAAGATGAGATTCTAGGAAACTCCTGTTGGGATTAAGCCTCAGACACAGCCCAGAGCCAGGCTGTGAGGATGGGCTGGAGTTAAGGCAGCTGTGCTGAGGCCCACGGCAAACCCGACACAGGCACGGAGAGCTCTGGGATGGGGACGAGTCAGAGTGGGAACTGCAGCTCTGGCACACCCAGGCTGAGCACAGAGAAGGGTCAGAGCCTGCAGGAGCCCTGGCTGTGCTGCAGATGGATCTTCCCTAAGCCCCAGACACGCTCCCTGTCTTTAGAGGATCAGCAGGACAAGGTGGGAAAGACACTGAGACAGCAGCAACTGAACCCCCTGGGCTGCAGCACGGGAACAGCACAGGGGCCAGAGCTGGAGCCAGGCAGGACCATCCAGGCCAGCCCCACCCCGGTCCAGGGGCTCAGGGTGGGGAGCAGAGCAAAGGGCTCCTCACCTGGTGACACCTGAGAGGCCTCAGTAGCAGCCACAGGCAGGAGCAGCCAGGATGTGGTGGGTGGGAAGGGCTGTGCCATGGCAGGAAGGATGGGGACAGCAGTGCTCACAGGAGCTGCCCAAACACCTCCAACCTGGCCTTGCTACAGCACCCTGGGATGGGCTGAAGGGTCCAGAGGGGAAAATGGGGTGGGGATAGGGGAGGGAAAAGAAAAGAAAACAAAAAAAGCGCCTCACGTGGCAAATCTAAAACACTTTCATTTTAAATAACAATAATTATAATTAAAAAGAACGGCTGCCCTTGGCTAGCGAAGGGGCAGAGCCAGTGGCCAGCGAGCCGTTCCTCAGTGTATGATCCGTGGGTGTGTCCTCACAGGAGCCATGGGGTCCCATTCCCTGTCCAGGTGTGTCCTCACAGGAGCCACGGGGTCCCATTCCCTGTCCAGGTGTGTCCTCACAGGGGCTATGGGGTCCCATTCACTGTCCAGGTGAGCCACTTTGGGAAGAGGGAAGAGCCCATCCCAATCCAGGCTGGCCCATTTCCCACAGCCTTCTGCACTCACAGCCCACCAAAGCAGCCCCGTGCCGGCCTCTCCTGCCTCAGCTGGGAGCTGGCAGGGTCCAGCTCTCCCATCCTAGATGAACTTGAAGCATTTGGTCTTGTCGTGGGGCAGGCGGGTCTTGAAGAGGACCGAGTCGACGCGGAACTGGGTGTAGAGCAGGGGCATGTACCCGTACACCTTCACAAAGAAGTTGATGCACTTGTGCCGCTCGTGGAAGTGGGAATCGTCGTGGGACAGAGCCTGGGGACAGCCGGGGCAGCGGAAGGTCCAGCGGGAGGTCACCTGCCAGGAGGGACACAGGTGTCAGTGCCACACTGCCCACAGCCCGGGCACTGCCAGGAGGGACAGAGGTGTCACTGCCATGCTGCCCACACTGCCCACAGCCCAGGCACTGCCAGGAGGGACACAGGTGTCAGTGCCACACTGCCCACAGAGCCCAGCCCGGGCACTGCCAGGGGGCTCGGATACAGAGGGAATCTCAGGATTCAGAAGGGAGCTCAAAGCTCATCCAGTCCCACCCCTGCCATGGCCAGGGACACCTTCCACTGTCCCAGGGTGCTCCAGCCTGGCTTTGGACATTGCCAGGGATCCAGGTTCAGCCACAGCTTCTCTGGGCACCCTGTGCCAGGGCCTCCCCACCCTCACAGGGAACAATCCCTTCCCAATATCCCATCCATCCCTGCCCTCTGGCAGTGTGCAGCCATTCCCTGTGTCCTGTCCCTCCATCCCTTGTCCCCAGTCCCTCTCCAGCTCTCCTGGAGCCCCTTTAGGCCCTGGAAGGGGCTCTGAGCTCTCCCTGGATCCTTCTCCTCTCCAGGTGAGCACCCCCAGCTCTCCCAGCCTGGCTCCAGAGCAGAGATCATCTCTGCCACGGGCAGGGAACCTTTCACCAGGCAGCGAATTCAGTCTGAGCAATCCTGTCAAGTCAAACCTCACTTCACCTGCTCTGTGGCAGATTCCAAAGGTTGAGCTTTCCCCCTGGAGCTGGATTTCCCTGGATCAGACACCACCCACTTCCCAAGCAGAGCTTCTCCAGCAGTGCCAGCCCTGGGACAAGGCCCTGGCTGCCGGTGCTTTACCTTGATGGGAGGTTTCCTGGTCAGGTGGGACACCAGGAAGTTCATGGCGATGTCCTCGCAGTTGATGTACTCATCCACCATGTCCCTGATGGCCTGGGGCATCACGTAGGAGTACAGGTAGGCATAGTACTGCAATGGGAAAGGCACGGTGTCCCCCAGGTGCCCCACAGGTGACAGCAACAATGGGACATGTGGGGTGTGGCTGGCTCAAACCTCAAGGATCCCAGTGGAGATGTTCCCCATAATGGAGTTAATCCCACACTGAGATCCACAGCAGCAGCAAATCCCCCACAGCCACCACCCTCTCCTGGAAGCTCAGGAATGGAGGAATGGGGGTTCCAGCCCCCTCAGATCCTGCTGTGGATTCAGCATGGCAGGAACAGCCACTGGAGATCCTTCCCAGTGCCCTCAGGACCAGGTTCTGGCTGTGTTGTTTCAGTTTGGAGAAGGTGAGGGGGAAGGAGCAGAAAGCTCCCGTCACAGACATCTTTTATGAAAAATCCTTTCTTTAGGACTTTTCCTCCTGAGAAGCTGAGAAGCCTCAAGAACAAAATGTAAACATTGATTATCTGCTGCTGTAGAATGCATCAAGTAGATTTTTGATTGGTCCATGTTGGTTGTTTCTAATTAATGGCCAATCACAGCCCAGCTGGCTCAGACAGAGTCCAAGCCACACATTTTTGTTATTCATTCCTTATTATTCTATTCTTAGCCAGCCTTCTGAAGAAATCCTTTCTTCTATTCTTTCAGTATAGTTTTAATGTAATATATATCATAAAATAATAAATCAAGCCTTCTGAAACATGGAGTCAGATCCTCGTCTCTTCCCTCAACCTGAGACCCCTGTGAACACCATCACACTCCCCCATTTGTCCTTAAAAAACCAAAAACCCCCCAGATCTGCAGCCTCAGAGGTGGCTGTGAGCAGGAAGGGGCAGCCCTGGTGGGGAGGTCTCACCTTGTGGAAGAAGGCAGCACCAGTGAGCACCATGGAGAGCTCGCAGGAGTAGTTGGAGTTGTAGAGCCAGGACTGGTGCGGGATGTCCCAGGCGTGGTAGCGGCCTGGGAAGCCCACGATGCGATCCCTGGCCTCCCTCCACACCCTGCAAACACAGAAATGTCCATGAGGCACCGACCTGGGAGCCCACCCAGAGCTCCTGAGGGGCTGCAAGGGGTGCAGGGTCTGTACATAAAGGAGTTGGCAACTGCTTATCCAAGGAATGCCCAAATGGCAAAAAGGAAAATGTGTTAAATATGCTCCTGTCCTAGAGCACAGCCCAGCTGCTCATGCACAAGGAAAGGCTTCCTAACCCATAAATCAGGGATTTTGTAGCTCATAATGAAGGTTTAGTGAAGAAAACTTTTAAATGAAGGTTTAAAAGAAAACTAAAGCCAGAGCAGCCCAGGCTCAGCTTGGGAGGAGCCCACCATCTCCTGGTCTCTTCCCCAAATTCCTGGGACTTTCCATCTCCCAGGAGCTCAGTAAAGCCAAGATAACATCAGCCTCCCTTAAGGAAAGCTTCAAGGCCAGGTTGGACGGGGCTTGAAGCACCCTGGGATAGTGGGAGGTGTCCCTGGCCATGGCAGCGTGGGACTGGATGAGCTTTGAGTCCCTTCCCACCCAATTCCAGGACTCTGGAAATTCCACAATTCCCTAATTCTGTGAAAAGCTGCTGAGATGCTGAAGGCCCCGGTGTCTCCTGAGGGAAGACCTGGATATCCAAGGTGCTGGCTCCTCATCCCAAACTGCAGCTCCCTGGGCTCTGGCCCCACAGGAAAAGCCTCCAGAGCCCTCTCACCCCGACACGTGCCCACAGCCCAGCCTTGGGAATGAAATCCTGAATTTTGCATGTGGAGCGTGGGATTGCTTAATGCTCTGCTCTCATCTGCAGCTCACACTCCTCCAGAGGAATCCCCCAGGAGAGCTGCAACACTGGCTGCAATAATTAGGGAAAAAGTCAGAGCCTGATGCCTGAGCTGGGAAACAAACCCAGCTTGCACAGGCAGGGGTGCTTGGCTTCCTTTGGATCCTTCATCCCCCTCCCTGCTGCTCAGTGCCCAAGCTGTGACCCCAGACTGCATGGACAACTCCCCGTGCACACACAAGGCTTTTCCCTTCCTGCCAGGCACAAAACTGGGCACTAAGTGCCATTTTGGGGTTTTTCCCTCATTTGGATGTGAGTTTCTCCCACAAGCCCTGTTCTGGGAGAGCTACAGGAGGAGAGCAGAAGATTCCCTGAGCTTTCCTTACACTGATGGAGCACAGACATGTTTGCTGTTCAGTCCTCCACCCAATTAATCAAACTCCAAGATAATCCCGAGGAATCAACACCACCAGCAGCTTCCCTGGCTCTGTCCTCCCCCCAGCACTTTTTTGCTGCAGTTCCTGTCAATCCAGGGGGATTGTTTAGAAAACTTGGAAGTTGAAACCATTTATTCCCTTTCACTTCTCCCACATCTTCGCCTTCCTCCCAGCTCAGCCACAAAAACCAGGATTTCTCTGGAGAATCGTTCTGGGGGTGCTCAGAGAGCTGCCTCCAGCTCCCTCCTGAGTGGCAAACACGATGCTTTTGGCCCCAAAAATCAAAGCCTGGAGCAAAGTTTTGACAAAGCACAGTTGCTGTGGGCAGAGGTTCACTCCAGCAGCTCCTGGGAATGTGTTAACACAGGGAGGCTTTGTGGGAGCAGGGTGTCTGTAAGCAGGGACATGAGTGACATTAACACAGGGCACTTAATGACCTTCATTTGATGCTCTCCAGGGCTAATCAGCAAAACAGAGACCAAAAAAAGGGGAGAAAACAGCCCAGTTTGGATAAAGAGCCTGGAATGGGGCAGGGAAGGGAAGCCAGGAATCCTGACGCCTCCTCCTGCACTTTAATCCCTCTCACACCTCATTTCTCATCCCTCTGAAGGAGCCTGGTGGGTTTCCAGGCATTTTGTGCCTTTAAATCCCCCTCCCAAGCAGGTTTTGGTCCCCATGTCCCACCCCCAGGCAGCTGCTGGGTGTTCTCTGATGGGAATGGCAGCTCCTGCTCCTTGAGGCTCCTTGTGGCTCCTTGAGGCTCCTTGAGGCTCCTCAGTCCCCAGCAGCTCCTGGCAGGGAGGGAGCTCTGGCTGCAGGAGCTGCAGGAGCAGCTGGCACAAAGCTCCCCAGCAGGAGCCCCCTCATCCCTGTCAGCAGGGAGATTCTGCCAGGGAAAAGTCAGGGGAAAGCTGGAGCTGGAGCAGAACAGGGTGGGAGTGAGAGCAGCAGAACCTGCCTTTGGTGGGGACATCATCTGCTTTTGCTGTGGGACATCATCTGCCTTTGCTGAGGGACATCATCTGCCTTTGCTGGGTGGCATCTGCCTGTGCTATGGGATATCATCTGCCTTTGCTAGGGGACATCATCTGCTGAGGGACATCATCTGCTTTTGCTGTGGGACATCATCTGCCTTTCCTAGGGGACATCACCTGCCATTGCTGAGGGACATCTCCCTTTGCTGAGGGATATCTTCTGCCTTTGGTGGGGACATCATCTGCTTTTGCTGAGGGACATCATCTGCCTTTGGTGGGGGACATCATCTGCCTTTGCTGGGGACATCATCTGCCTTTGGTGGGGGACATCATCTGCTGAGGGACATCATCTGCCTTTGTTGGGGGGCATTATCTGCCTTTGCCTGCTCTGCCCAAAGAACTGTCACACCCCAGTGTCACACGGAGCAGAGGGTGGCAGCCACCACCACCACCTGAGCACCATCCTGGCTTTGCCTCTGGCTCATGGATGGAGTGAAAGCCTCTTGGATTTCTTTTCCAGGCTCTGTCCACCCTAGCAAACCACAGGCCTTAAAACCATTCCAGGTCCATTATCAGCGTAGTAAAAACTGAAGAGTTGGGCTAAGAAATGTGGGAAATGGGGTTTCCTCACTGGGATCAGGTTCCCCACCCCATTAATGTGTGTTTCTCCAAGGAGCAGAGCTGGGCAGCCACAGGAAGGGATGTGCCAGCCCCTGGCTGCTCTGTGGGCAGGTCCTGGCCGTGGGGAGGAGCAGTTTGTGGGCAGGGCTCACCTGAAGCCGAACATGATCTCGTCGTGGCGCAGGTGGGCGTCGTCGTCGATGGACAGGATGGCCTCGGTCTCGATCTCGTCCCAGGGCAGGAACCGGTTGTTGAGGCTGTTCTTCTCCGTGCGCACCACCTGTGGGGACATCAGGGACATTTATGGGGCTGCAGGGAACAAGGTGAGTCTTGGGTTTTGTGTTGCTGAAATGGCTCCTGAGGTATTAAAGAGGCTTTTTTTCCCAGCCCTGGGAACAAAAAAGAAGTCGAGATTCCTCAGCTCTGGTTTTCAAGGTTGTTTATTTTCTCTTATGTATTACATTCTTTCTCCAACTTGCTGAGATCTGTCCAGCAGGTCGGGTTGTGGCACAGTGCCTGCCCTCAGGGTGGTGTAATCTTTTTATACTAAAAACTACATGTACGTTATTTACAATAATTTTCCAATACCTATCACCTATGTTAGACAGTAAGCTTCTACTCTAAACCAGTCCAGAAGTGCCAACATCACAGCAGAAGAGGGAGGACAACAAGAAGAAGAAGGACAGGACACGCCCAGATTCCTCCATCTTGCCTCCTGAACCCCCATTCTAAAAAAACACAAAATTCTGCTTTTCCACCCTGTGATAAATTCACTAACATTCTACTCAAACCTTTGTGGCTTGTAACTCCTCACACAAAGTTGGTAATTGTTTCCAAGGGTTAAAATCAAAGGCACAGGGGTCTAACTCTGTGCCAAGGTCTCTGAGCCCTCTGCCAGGGTCTCAAGCCATCCAGGGCAGCCAGGGGAATGTCCTGGGTTCCAGCAGGTGAGGGTTTGGGGCTGGGCTGTGCCAGCTGTGGTGGCCTTAAGGAGCTGAATTGCTGCTGGTACAGTCCAGGGTAAGGAAGCAAAAAGGACCTTTGCATAATATCCACAATGTTCTATTCAGATGTTCAGGTGCCAGCACTCACCCAGAGGGGCTGAGTTTGGGTCTGACCCTGGTCTCAGGGCAGTACAAAGGTGAGATTCAGACAGGGAATAGGGAGGAGAGGCTCAGGGACACAGGAACAGACACAGGAACAGGGGAAGGAGCCAGTGGGGTCTGAGAGCTTTTTGAGGAAAGCTTCTGGTGTCTCCCTAGACCAGGGAATGTCCCCCAGGGTCTCCCCAGTGGGCCTGGGGTGGGGAGTGCTCCAAAGCCACAGTGTTGGCTCAGCCCAGCAGCAGCTCCAGCAATTCCCCCATCCCAGCCACACAGCTGGAAAACCCCACTGAACTTCCCCCTCTTCCAAGAACCACAGAACAGAATCATGGGGCTGGAAGGAGCACACCAGGATCATCCAGTCCAATCCCTGCACAGACACCCCAACAATCCCACCCTGTGCATCCCTGAGAGCATTGTCCAAATGCTCCTGGCACCTTGGGGAATGTCACATTGGGAATGTCACCATTCCCTGGGGAGCTGTTCCAGTGCCTGACACCCCTGGAGAAGAACATTTTCCTGATATCCAGCCTAACCCTCCCCTGGCACAGTTTCACATCATTCCTGACAGCCCCACTCACCCTGGATCCTTTCCCCTGCTGATCCAAAGTCACTTTGTCCATCCCACATTTCCCACCCCATTCAATCCCTCCAGTCCTTTCCCTGCCTCAGCTCTGAACAATCTCCATTTAAAAAATTAAGCCCAGCCTGGTGAAAAGACCAAAGCACCACAGCAAGAGAGCTCCATTAAATAAGATCACATCTGATCCCACAAAAAAGCCCACGCTGAAACCATTAACAGGGGAAATATTTGTATCGGATCTGCGTGACAGCTGGGATGATTAAATTCCCATGGAAAGCCAGCCTTGGAGCTTTCATCTGCTGACAGCTCCAGGGGGGATGGAAAACTCAGCAGGAACATGTTGAATGTTGAATGCTGCACTGAAGAGGCATCAAAAGCACCAACAATTCACTGCAAGTGAGCAAACTGGGCAGCTCCGGGCTGTGGGAAAGCAGGGCCAGAGCTGAGGCAGCAGCATTCCCACCCCAGGAGCTCTGTGGTTCCATCAGGACATGGAAAAAGCAGGGCAGGGACACCTCCCCAAGGTGGAGAAGCATCACAAAACCCAGCTCAGTGGCTGAAGGGTTTTCCAGAGGCAGCAGATGCTCCCAGGGGTTCCTTCTCTGCCTGGGAACTGCTGGAAAATGGGATGCAGGAATCGGGGTGGGATGGGGTGAGGAGGGAAGCAGGAGGAGACAACTTCACACTCCGTGCCCAGCTCTGGGAAGGACCTGGAAATGCTGGAGTGGGAAAACGCCAGGGAGAGCTCAGAGCCCCCTCCAGGGCCTGAAGGGGCTCCAGGAGAGTTGCAGAGTGTCACCATCTCATTTTCTGGAAAAATCCCTTTGCCCAGGATTTCTTCTCCTGTGAGAAGCCTCAGAGAAAAGGAAAACAATAATTATCTGATTTGCTTCTCCTGTGTTTTGCTGCTTTGGAATGTGTTTGGACATTGTTTATCCAACAGGTGATGGTTTGATTGGTTTCATGTGAATTGTTTTGACTCATTGGCCAATCGGGGTCAAGCTGTGTTGAGGCTCTGGAAAGAGACACGAGTTTTCTTTAATTTGTTTTTATTATATTTTAGCCTTCTGTAAGTATCCTTTCTGTACTCTTTAGTACATAATATATTCATGTGAATTGTTTTCACTCTTTGGTCAATCACAGCCTGGCTGTGTCGAGGCTCTGGAAAGAGTCATGAGTTTTCTTTATTATGTTTTTATTATCTTGTAGCCTTCTGTAAGTATCCTTTCTGTATTCTTTATATATAATATAATATAATATAATATAATATAATATAATATAATATAATATAATATAATATAATATAATATAATATAATATAATATAATATAATATAATATAATATAATATAATATAATATGGTATATAATATGGTATATAATATGGTATATAATATGGTATATAATATGGTATATAATATGGTATATAATATAGTATCATAAAATAATCAATTAGCCTTCTAGGAACATGGAGTCAGATTCATAATTTCCTTCCTTCATCTGGGAACCCCTCAAATACAAGAGGAGAGGGACTGGGGACAAGGGATGGAGGGACAGGACACAGGGAATGGCTCCCAGTGCCACAGGGCAGGGATGGATGGGATTTTGGGAAGGGATTTTTCCCTGTGAGGATGGTGGGGCCCTGGAATAGAATTCCCAGAGAAGCTGTGGCTGCCCCTGGATCCCTGGCAGTGTCCAAGGCCAGGCTGGACAGGGCTTGGAGCACCCTGGGACAGTGGAAGGTGTCCCTGCCCATGGCAGGGTGTGGAGTGGGATGATCTTTCAGGTCCATTCCCTCCCAAACCATTCTGGGATTTGAATTCCCATCTTGCTTTGCAATAAACTGTGTGGGATAAAACCCCACCTGCTGTATAAATATGGCTGATCCAACACATGAAGTGATTTAATTTTCTTGGTGTGATTGATCAGGCTGCCTGGAACAGAACAGCTCTCATTTAGGTGGTGATGAAGCACCTCCAACAAGTGCAGCAGACCCTGATCTTGACATTGACCCCGTGCAGCTGAGAGAGGAGGGAGGAGCTGGAGCTGGGCAGGGATAACGTGGGAGCAGGTGGAGGAGCTGTTTGAGGGAGGGAAGGGACATTTGGAGCTGGGTAATTTGGCCCTGTGGCACTGATGAATGTCACTGAACCTTGCTCAGATGTGGCAGCCAGGGCTCCCAGGTTTCTCTTGGCTTTCCCTGGATGTGAACTTCCCGCTGTCCCTGGGTTGTGAAGTGCCCCTGGAAGTGTCCAAGGCCAGGCTGGAGCACCCTGGGATGGTGGGAGGTGTCCCTGCCCATGGCAGGGGTGGGATGAGATGGGCTTTGAGGTTCCTTCCCACCAAAGATCATTCTGGAATCCTCCAAGTCACCAACATGAACCTGCTGTGAGCCCCAGGGCAGAGGAGCTGGCACTGGGAGAGCTCTGCCAGGAGGGTGTCCTGTCTCCCAGGGTGGCAGAATTCCCCTTTTCCCTCAAACACCAACGCTGCTCGGTGGGAATTGTCTCCCCTGAGCTCCCACTCCCTGCCCTGCTGGGCCTCACCCCCAGAGAGCCCAGAGGGGCCATCTCCAACCCTCTCTCTGTCCTCTTCCAGACTCTGGGGTCTCCATCTCTCCCCCAGCACTGCTTCTCCTGCCTTTCCATCATTTTAACAACCAATTCTGCCACAACTTTGTTCCTTCATGGTCTCGAGCCAAGAGCTCTGTCAAACCCCAAGGACAGATGTTCCCTCAGCCCTGGGAGTCAGCAGATTCCTTCCCAAGGAGATTCAAGCAGTGAGGAGGACACAAAATCTGCCAGAGAATCCCAAGAGAGACCCCAGCCCATCAGCAGCCCCATCTCCCCTCACAGCACGGGCTCCAAACTCAGAGAGAACATCAATGGTGGGTCCTGCACCAAATTCCAACCCCTCCAGACTCAAACCCACCCCAGACTCTGCCCTGCTCACCTTATTTTGGTTATTTTTGGCTTTTGTTTGGGATTAATTCTGTTTAAAACCCTTTGCCATCAGCTAAAAGGTCCAGAGCTCAAAACCATGAACCTCCTGAGCAGTTTGCAAAGTTTGGAGACACCTAAAATGCCTCCAAGCACCCAACAGACCACATCAGAAGCTTCTTCTCCTTTTAGGAGGAGAAGAAAATCAGTCAGAAAATCAGTTCCAGGTGATTCAGTTCCACAACCTGGGATTTGTTTGACTAAGGAGCACAAACCCCACAAATCCACAACATCCATTTCCTGCCAGTATTTTGTTGCTCACAGACACCCCAAACAAATGGATCTTAAAAAAACCTGAGAGAAAACTAAACCAGGGCATAAATCCAGAGTCTGCCCAGCAATAATGTCCTTTTACCAATACTGTAAAACACATTTTTATACATAAACACACAAAAAAAAGGCAGCAAAATCAATACCTTCCAGCCGTCTCCTTGCTGCTGAGGCTCCATGCTCAAGCTTTAAATGAAGTGTCACATATCATTGGATGGTGGAAACACGAGGAATGCCCTTGCCCTTGGAGAAGCTCTGACAGCTCAGTGGACTGGATTGATTCCTGGGCAAAGAGCAAACTCTGCAAGAACCTGGGTGCCTCATTGCTCACGTCAGGGGAAAAACGCCTGGAGGATGCCCTGAGGAGAGCTGGGTAAACTGGGGAGACACTGAATGAGCTCTCAGGTAAAGGAACCATTTCCATCTTTGCCAAAAATGAGAGATTCTACCCAAAGGGGCTGGGGGACAAATCAGGGTGGGGTGGGGACACCACGAGCTCCCTTTGCTCCACTGAAGAACAGGACTTGGATCCTCTCCATGCAGAAAGGGTTAACTCCTCTCCTGGATCAGAAAGGGTTAACTCACCTCCTGGATCAGAAAGGGTTAACTCAGATCCTGGATCAGAAAGGGTTAACTCAGATCCTGGATCAGGGGCTCTTGGTTTTCCCAGCTTTTACAGAGAAGGGGCAGCTGAGAGGCTTTTAAACTATTTTATTCCATTTTCAGTCTTGATGAAGGGTGAGACATAAGAGATGTAAAACTCAACACCATTCCAGCAGAAGCCACCCTATTTCCTGGTTACAACACCTCAGAAATGTTTCCCAGCTTTTGCCACACAGTGCTGCTAACACTTCCAACACCAATCACCTCTATTTTTACCCCACAATGCATCTTTCACAGTTCTAAATTCTCTAAAAATCTGGTGTTTCTGCAAGGCCCTATTTTGAAACCTGTTGAAACTTGTTCCTGGTTCAATCTCTCTCTCAACAACGTCATCTCTATTCCGTGGCCTTCCTAATGCAGCTCATCTCAAAGTTTGCACACAGATGTACAAAACTGTGGGCCTTCTGTCAGGAGATTTTGAGAATTATTTTTAAATCAATTTCTCACAGTAGGTGACCAGTCTGAGCAGCCCAGGCTTGGAACTTGGCTCCAGAGGTGCCACCATTGTTGATCTTCATCCCACCCACATCCTCATTCCCAGCTGAGCATTCCCACCCTCCTTCCTCTCTGCCAACGCTCCTCCAGCTCTCCCATGTGCACATGTAGGGAAGAAATCAATTAAAAGTTGGCCAATCAAAGCTTAATAGAGGTCAGGAAGGGCTCTGTTGGAGGACTTTGGGAGGTGGCAAACTCTGGGAAAAGGGAACAAGAAGTTCCAAGTATCCCTGAAGCCGCCCTGTCACATACATTTATTTTCAACTCCTCAATTTTAATCTTCATCCTTTATTTTCAACTCTGAATTTGGCCAAATCCAGACATGTTTTGATGAAGAAAGTTGCCTGGATTGGCACTTGAGACCCACAGACTGAGATTCACCAGGGTCCCTCCTCTACACATCAGGCACAAGCGCTGGGATGGATTATTGACCAGGCTCCCTGGAAGGAGGGGAGGGTGTGCAGATCCATAAAGTTAATAAACCACATCCTTTATTCCCACTCCTGCTCCCTCTGCAGCCGAGCTGTGAGATCAGACTGGCACCTGCTGCTCTGCAAATGCAACCAGAGATGGGCAGGAGGAACACAACGACTCTGCCTGGTGCCACCAAACAGCATCTCCTGGAACTGGGTCATTGTTTGGGAGTGAAGCTCTCAGAACGAGTTTGCACCGAGCCAAGCAGCAAATGTGGGGTGTCAGACAGGGACAAAGCCTCAGGCTGGGTAAAGAGCAGGAATTTCCTCATGGAAAGGGTGGTTGGGCATTGGAAGGGGCTGCCCAGGGAGGTTTGGGGTCCCCATCCCTGCAGGTGTCCCAGGATGTGGCACTCAGTGACAAGGTGGGGATCGGGCACAGCCTGGACTCTACGGCCCTGAAGGATCTTTCCAGCCTGGAGGATTCTGGGATTCTCTCAACATCCTGGCTCCAGCAGGAATTCTGGCACTGGGCAAGGCTCCACATGGAAGCTCCACCCTGAGGCTCCCTTTGCTTTGATCCTGGTGTCTCTGAGCTCATTTCACGGAAGGACAGAAGAGGCTGAGCCCAGGCAGGCTGGCTCCATGACAAGCAGCCAAGGCCAGGTGCCAAGGAGAAGCCAAAGGAGCTCTGTCACCACCAGAGATGCCACCCAGAATCTCTGCAGCCATTCCCAGTGAGGTGACATTGGAGTAAATCCCGTGAGCCCGAGCACGGCCACATTTTAAACTCCATTTTCTCAGTGTTTTATCACTACCTGTTCTGGGCAGGCTGAGCTGCTCCACAGGAGCTGGCAGGATCACTGTGGCTCTCAGCCCAGACCTCAGATCTGCTTGGCTGCCCCCACCAAGGACAACCATGGTGCTGCTCATTGAAGGTTTCCCAGGGCAGCCTCACACCCGCCCTGCCCACGCAGAACCTTTTCCCTCCTGCCAACCCCAACTCCCACCATGAGAAAACCCTCAGAGGACACAAATCCATCCAGCTCCTGCTGGCCAGCATCCTGCTCTCCAAGGCCTTTGGCTCAGCCAGGAGTTCTTAATTTCATGAGAAATGAAATAATCTGGATTCACTCGATACAACACGAGGCTCCTCCGGGCACATTGGCAGAGCCTCATGGGCAGGAGGAGATGGGGTGCCAGCACGGCATTTCCACCACAGCCAAGGCCCTGGCATGATGCCTTTCCTCCCCAAAACCTCGCTCTTTTTCCCAACACAGACCCAAAAACTCGAGGAAATGAGTCTGGCACAACACAGCACTCCAGGGCGTTTGTGGCAGCTCTGGATGAGCTGCAAATCCAGCAGGAATTGCTGCCCTGCACTTTGACACTGTGTGAGCAGGGTGTCAAAGCTCCTGCCAGACACACTGCCAGATCTGAGCAAGCTGGCATTTTGTAAAAAAAAAAAAAAAATAGATCTTCTTTTGTGTTTGTGATAATGAATGTTTAAAAAACCTGGGACGTGGAGGTGAAATCGCAGATGCGCAAAAAGCAGCTCTGAGGTGTTTGTTAGGACAGTGACATTTGGGTGTTACCCCGGGGTTAACACACTCAGATCCTGATAAATCAATAAATGGGAATGGCTGGGACCTCAGCTCCTAAAGGCACATCCTGAGGCAGACCCTGGATCCTCCTGCATCCAGCCAAAGCCACAGGGGATGTGCCCCTCTCGTGACTGGTCTGTCCCCACCAACCCCCCTCACCATTCCCAGCCTCGTTCCAGGGCTGATGAGTCCCAGGATGCGCCTGGATGGAGCTGTGGTGTCCAAGGGGGACATCAGTCCTCACACATCCCATAGAAATCCTCTGGATTTTCCAAAATTCCATTTATCTGAGCATCCAGCCCAACGCTGACCCTGCTAGCAGGATGTTTCCTCAGCCATGCACTGCCTGAGGAGCTGTCCCTGCTTTTTACAGTGGTTTCCCCTGGCAATTCTTCACCTTCTTGTTTTCCCTTTAATCCTGCCTTGTAAAGATGGATTGGGGAGTTCCTGTTACCCCTTTCTCATGTATTAATTATTCCCTGCTCCTTCCTCTTCACCTTGAAACAGCCACAGCCTTTATGCCCTGAACCTCCAGCTTTGCTACCTCTGACTTCGATCATTTTCCAACTCTGAATTAAAAGGATTTATAGACTATTTTAAGACTCATCTCCAGAGGTATCAGAAGGGTATTTAGCTCCAAAGCCATGCAAAGGCAGCGCAGGCTGAATGTAAATTGGCAAAACAGAGGCATTTTAAAAATACGTGTAATTAAATAATGCAACATAAAACCCAGCATAAATTATCCCCTGCTGAGAACAAAACTACACAGGAAGAGACCATGGAAAGGCTTTTTTTTTTATGATGCTGTGTCCATGCACAGAAAATGTGCAAACACTTGGTCTCCCTTTAAACTCCTCAGCTGAGATCTGTGGGTCGCTCGTCTCCGAGAGGAGCAAACAGCTTGAGATCCAAATAAAACTGATTATTTATTCATTTTCATCCAGGAGCAGCTGTGCATCTTCCCAGAGAAAGGAGAGGAGAAGGATGCTCCTTTTAACATGAAAGGGATGCAGCAGACACTGATTTTTATTCCCTGTGTGTTACTGTTAGTGGCTGTGCAATTAGAGATGCACATGGAGCTGCTTGTCCAATTAGATTTATTTTACAATTAATTGTAATTATTTGGCTCAAAGAAGGTCCCTGGGATAACACGCTGTCATGTTCCAATACTTCCACTGCTGCAGCTCATTCCCTTCTCCACTTCCCAAAATTCCTGTGTGTGCTTTTCATGAAAGCTCACAGGGAAAAACCGCAGAGCGCAAAGCTCATGATCCAACTTCCACTGGCAGGTCCGGGACCACGAGCCAGATTTATGAGCTGCTGTTTGCTGGGAAGCCATAAAAAAAGTCATTTCAAGAAGAAAGAGCTCGTTCTTTGGGGAGTTTTGATACTGATAACCCAAATCTGAAACCCAAATCCAAACTGAACCTGGCATTGGAGGTGCCCCAGTGTGATGTCCTGACAGATGTCACTGTCCTTTCCCAACTCTCTCTCAAGCTGCAGCTGGATGAACCTGGCTGTTTTCACCTGGCAAATCCTGTCTTGGCATTCAAGGGCTGAAAATTCCAATGGAATTCTGCCCAGTCCCAGATGCCAGGGCTGAAACACCCCAGGGTGACAATGGATGGCAGCAGGAGTGTCCCCAGCACGGATTCAGCACCGGCAGGACATCTGCACACTGTTATTTGTCAACTCTCAACTTCACCCTCTGTGCCTCTTCTTCCTCCACAAATACCCCCTGGCTGCTTTAGTGGCAATTTTAACAGCAAAAATGTTGTTCTGATGGAATGGGGACACCTTCCTCACACTGCCTGTACCCAACCCACTCTGCTAATATCAGGTAAAACACAGAGATGCCATTTGGGACCAATGTTGAGAAAGAGAACACACAAAGACGCAGAAAGAGGGCAGGCAGCAGCTCCTAACTCCATCCAAAAGATGCAGTGTCACTGCCTGCAGCTCAGGGATGAGGGATTCAAACCATTTGTGAGTAGCAAAAAAAACTTCCCAGCCTGGTAAATACCAACAATTCAGGCATGATGTGTGCAGTCACTGAGCCTGGGGACAGATCCCACCCTCCTGCTTCAGACTGGACCCAACTCAGCAGATTATTATTTGTCAACTCTCAACTTCATCCTCTGTGCCTCTTCTTCCTCTCCAAATACCCCCTGGCTGCTTTAGTGGCAACTTTAACATCAAAAATGTTGTTCTGATGGAATGGGGACACCTTCCTCACACTGCCTGTACCCAACCCACTCTGCTAATATCAGGTAAAACACAGAGGTGCCATTTGGGGCCACTGCTGAGAAAGAGAACACACAAAGACACGGAAAGACACGGAAAGAGGGCAGGCAGCAGCTCCTAACTCCATCCAAAAGGCGCAGTGTTCCTTCCTGGAGCTCAGGGATGAGGGATTCAAACCATTTGTGGGTAGCAAAAACCTCCCAGCCTGGTAAATACCAACAATTCAGGCATGATGTGTGCAGCCACTGAGCCTGGGGACAGATCCCACGCTCCTGTTTGACATAACTCAGAGCCTGGGACAGAGCAGGAGTTTGGCTGGGCCAGCTGCACATGCCTGGAGCAGAGAGAGCCTGAGGAACACACCAGCTTGGAGTGACCCCTGCTCTGAAGTGGCTCCCAGCTCCTGGATCTGTTTTGGGAATCACAGGGAAGCTGCCACAAGGAACTGGCTGGGAAAGCCTGGCTTTATTTTGGCCAAAATCTTCATTTCCCTGCCTGCCTCAGTGTCCCAGTGGAGCACTCAGAGCTGTGTCAGGCCGGGTAGGAGCTCCTTGTTATCCTTGAAGAGCCAAAGGAGAGCCTGGAACAACCACACAAGAGCCCAAGAACCACTCACAGGCTGAACTCCCCAACCAGATTTCAATAAACACTCAAAACCTCAAAACTTGTAAAGTTTGAAAGCCCAGATCTCCCTCAGCTAATTCCTGCACCTGTGATTTCCCTGGAAAAGGCACATTGGCAGTGCCCTGATCCCTGCTGAGCAGGCTGGCAGCAAACAGACTGGGAGCTTGGGGTGGATCTGAGAGGGGCTGTCACATCTCATCTGTGAGACAGGAGATGGAGAAGTCAGGAGGGGGATCAGGAGCACCCCTGAGGTCTCCTGCCCTTGCCAGGACATCAGAGCCAGGTCATGGCATGGGAGGGAACCCAGCAACTTCCATCCTGGAGCCACAGAAACGCACAGCAGAGAGGCAGGGAAGAGCAGAGTGCTGGGAATCCAAGGGCTGGGATCCCAGGGGATTATTGGAAATGCCTCCTTTGTGCTCACTAAGTGAGGCAGAGCTTATCTTTCCACACTTTGCTCTTTGGCTCACGGCCCGGCTGCTTTAATTACCAGAGGCTTTCGTCAGTGCAAATCCTCTGTATTGTTGTGCAATTACTTCTTCAGCAGGTTCCTCCTGGAGATCTGTCAGACAGGATTTCCACCACAGCAGGAAAACAAAACACCTGACAGAGCAGGTGCCATTATTTGTAAATTTGCTCCCATTGGTGCATCTCATTCTTTGGAATGCATCACACCCAAGGATGCTCCAAGATGTTTCCAACATTTCAAAGCTGCTCCGACCCATCCCACAAAGGGCTTCAGTGCAAACATTTGTGTCTGAGGGCATCCAAATGAACATCACAGCCCCACAAAGGGAGGGGGGAATTGGAGTCAGGCTATAACTCACTGAGCAGCTACTAAAAACCTGGAATATAGACTCTGATACAGAAGCAGAGCCATCAAGTTTGCAGGCAGGTTATTGTTTTGATGGGAAGAGGACAGAGGATTTATTAATGTTTATGTGCCTGGGAGCAGCAACCATAAAGCACTCAGGCACAGAAACTCACTTTTGGCTGCCAGGTGGATTCCAGACCAGGAGCCTGCCAGGGATTTCTGAGCTGAGAAGGCTGAGATCTCACTGGGGAAGCTCTGGGTGAAATGAAGCTTTGCTGCCCTCAAATCCACCACGCAGGGATGAGAGCTCCTTTATGGAACTGTCCCAGTGCCCACACCACAATTCCCAAACTGAATTTTTGTCCCTCGTTGTTGCTGTTGTTCCAGGAGCACAACTCATTGAGAACTGCAATTTCCAGCAGCTCCAGCAGCAGAGGACGGGGCTGGGATGTCCCCCTGGACATGGCCAAATAAAGGGAGAGGCATCTGCCCCAAATTTTACACAATTTTCCCTCCAGGTGCCAGAGCCAATCTGGATACCAGGTCTAGACAGGTTTCTATGAATTTCCCTTTGCTCACAAACTTCAATTTCTGGATGCTAATTGTTGGAATCCTTGGCTAATTCCTGCTTTACCTTGTCCACATCTCACACCAGCCCATCACTCTTCTACCCAGGAGAGCAGAGAACTCAAGCCATGAACAATGTCATGTCCTTCAAACCTTGATTTATCCCAAGACTTGCTTCAACAAAACCCAGGAGGAAAAAATGCTTCCATCAATAATTGGAGCCAAACACATGGTTGGGATGAATCCAGACTCCCACAAGCCAGTATGGGTTGGGAATTAAGGACCAGCATGTGTTAGAAATTACACAGATCACATAAATGAGTCACAATTCAAAACAATTCCTTTTATAAATTTCTGATAAAATCAACCTAATTAATACCAGTGGATTGAAAGCAGTTTGTGTTGTCACCTGCATTGAGAGCAAGAGGAAAATGAGCCCTGTTGGAAAGAATTATCCAGTTTATGGCTGTCCTGGAGGCTTTTCTTATTCCCCCTCAGCTCTCTCCTGTCACAGGCCAGGATGGGGCTATCTGTTATCACAGAGATAAGCCAGGCTCCCACAAGCCAGGGCAGCTCAGAGATCAAAGCCATGATCGGGCTGGAAATGGAACTTCCCTGCCCCAAATGCTTTCAGTGTGGAGAACAAAACCCATTTCTGTTCCCTCCACGAAGCTCAAACCCCTCAGAGTTCAGTTCAAATGAGCATTCAGGAAGATGAAGAATTTGCTGAAATATTTGGATGTGAAAGTCTTATCTGGGAAGATAAAAGCTTCAGATTACCCATCTTTCTGCTGTTAGAAAATCTGGGAATAGGTGAAAACAGCATTTCTCTGAATTTATATGGAGAGATACAAGTGGATATTTCAGTGCAATGGTTTTTCACAGGAGATGAACCTTTTCCAGAAGTCCAGGAAAATCCAGGTGCTGTTTTTTGGAAAGAAGAGTGCTCCATATGCCAAGCAGGGCAGGGAGACCAAACAGGTTTTATCACCAACCACAGTTTGATTTCATGAAAATGGGGAAAAAAGCATCCATGGGTTTGACTGATTTTCATTAATTACCTAAAAGTTTTAAATAAATGGAAGTTCTAAGATGACATCCCCTCACTGTCATCAGGAGAAAAAGCTCCATCCTTCCTGGGTGCTTGCAGTGAAACAATTCCAGGGATTCTGGACACAAGGGGAAAACAAACTGCAGCCCTTGGCTCTGAATCCAGCTACTCCATCACCTGCTCTCAATGGCTTTTCACAGGAGATGAAATTTTTCCAGAAGGCCAGGAAAACCCAGGTGCTGTTTTTGGGGAGGGGAGTGCCCCATATGCGTCAATCAGGCTTTATCACCAAGCACAGTTTGATTTCATGAAAATGGGACAAACAGCATCCATGGGTTTGATAAGAGAGCAGCAGCTGCTTCCTCACCAGACACAGGTGAGGGAAGGGGAAGGAACTGTGGGGAAAAGGGGTAGGAGAGTGTCCCAAAACCTTTGGAGCAAATCATCCCCTCTGCTGATCGACCCACAGAGCCTGGGGAGCAGCTGGGAGCTCCATCAGACCTCAGCAACAAGCAGTGACTAAAACCTCTCTCCTGCTTCCCTAACCTCACATCCAAGAGGCACCTTCCTCTCTGTAACCTCCTCATGTCCCTCACAGCTGCCTCTTTGATGTCCCAATGCCCCACGAGGCCCCTCCTGCTCCAGCAAACACAGATTTTCTTTTTCCTCTCTACTTAATACCCAAAATTCCTGACCTCAGCGAGTCCTGCTCCTGTGCCAGGGGATCCATCCGTGTCCTGTGGCACAACATCAGCTTATGGCCACTCTGGGAGACCAGGCTGCCTTCACAAACAAGGCAGCCTGTGCAGAATGCACAATCAAACGGCTTTGCACAGCACAACTGCTCCACCAGGACAGATAAAAGCCTGGCAAGAAAGGAAATGCAGATACCCAGGCTCTGGGACTTTATGGGAAAGGGATGTCAACACTCAGTTCCATCATAACAAAGTCACGCAGGATGAAAAGTAGGTGAGAACAAAAGGAAAAAAAAAAAAGAGAAAATGCACCCACACACTCCATTCCCCGCCATGCTTGTCCCAGTGCATGGAATAAATTGGGGACATTTGGTATTTCAACAGGTCATAATTCAAACCCTAAAAGTAGCAAAAAGGCAGCCCTGGAAAATCAGTGTGGTCACAATTCAAACCCTAAAAGTAGCAGGAATGCAGCCCTGGAAAATCAGGGCTTTTGGGTTTTGCTGCTGCCCTGCCTCTGGTGCCAAAAAATATCCTCACTTTTTTTTACAGGACTAACACAGATCTGCTGCTTTTGTCCCCAGCAGTTGTGACAGAGCTGCTCCAAACAGAGTGAGATGCACAGACAGCTTTTGTGGTGATGTTTAATGGCTTCAGCACAGGGCCTGGCCCCTGTGACACCTTCACATGTGACAAAACCCACCCAATGATGTCTCCAGCAGCACGCAAGGATGCTTCCCTCCCTTGATTCTCCTTTCCAATCCAACCACGCTTCCTTCTGGTCACCCACCCCATCAGCTGCACCCTGAGCCAAGGGGATGCGGACTTGGGGTTTATCTGTGGAAAAGCCACCACAAACCAGCACATGGCACAATTTGGGGACATTTGGTATTCTGTTGGTATTTCAACAGGTCACAATTCAAACCCTACAAGTGGCAGCAATGCAGCCCTGGAAAATCACTGCGGGTTTTGCTGCTGCCCTGCCCCTGGTGCCGAGTCCTGTTGAGCTGCTTTTGTCCCCAGCAGCTGTGACAGAGCTGCTCCAAACAAGGAGAGTTTGAGATGCACAGGCAGCTTTTGTGGTGATGTTTAATGGCTTCAGCACAGGGCCTGGCCCCTGTGACACCTTCACATGTGACAAAACTCACCCAATGATGTCCCCAGCAGCACGCAAGGACATTTCCCGCCCTTGATTCTCTTCTCCAACGCCCCAGCCACGCTTCCTTCTGGTCACCCACCCCATCAGCTGCATCCTGAGCCAAGGGGATGCGGACTTGGGGTTTATCTGTGGAAAAGCCACCACAAACCAGCACATGGCACAGGGGAGAATGCAGGGATGGCTCTAGGCAGGAGCAGAGAGGAGTGTGAGGTGCTGGAGTTAATATTCCAAGTGCAAACTCCGAGGAGTCAGCGCTGCTTGTTCATTATCATCCCGCAGTCTCGCATCACTGCACCTCTGCTCGGGCTCTGCAGTGACAAGCATCTGGATTTTAGGATTCCCAGGTAAACTAAGCAGCAAATTTGTTCCTTCCTCTGCTGCTACACAACAGAAAAAACCCATATGGAGACGGTGAAACTCGCAGGGATTTCAGAACTCGGTTCCCTCCCCGGCAGCTCCGCGGGCAGCAGGTGGTGCTGCAAACCTGACAGCGGCACCCAGCACTGCTGTGGAACATCTCCCTGCCCTCTGAAACTGCTCCCGTGGAGAAACTGAGCCCACAAACCTGGGACACACTGCTGGTAATGCTGGTGCACTGAACACAGGCTGTCCAACCCAGGGATGGGGCAAATCTCCTGTGGGAAGTGACTCGGTGCTAAGAAACAGGGATTTTCTCAGCTGCTTTTGTGTGAATTGTTCCTTCTGGAAATAAACCTGGAGCTCCCCATTCTCAAATGCAATCCAGGAGCTCAAAGCAAAGTTGGGTTTTTCCTGATTTGGAACACAAGAGTTGTGAGTCAAAGTAAAGAAGGATAAAGCTGGGACTCACCAAAGAGTTTCTGCAGGTGAGCTGGCCCAGAAAAGCACAAGTCACACCAGCAAAGAAGAGTTTGGTAAATGCTGAATTACCAAGCTGAACCAGGCCCTGAGCTGGAATTTAGGCAAAGTTCCCAGGAAGGAAAAGGATTGACTGAAATGGTGATGTTGATCAGCATGGAGGTTTTATTCTCTTTTTTGACTCCTGGTCAGCGTGATGATCTCACTCTGGATCACACACACCACTGCAGTTTATCTCCAGCTGCTGGTTAGTTTGCTGCTGCCCTTATCAGAAACCAAGCTTGAGGATCCAGCTGCTTGCTGAAGGACTAGCAGAGAAGCTCAGTGTGCCACTATGAAAAATGCACATATTTTATGATTGTCTTTTTGCAAATATTCAAATGAATATTAGATGTGTTGTGTTAGAAAGTAATGCTGGATTCATTCTCTTAAGTAGTGTGGTAAATAGAGTTTTAGCTTATAATAAAATGTTCAAATAGAAACTAGGCTATATAAGATACTTTTTTTAAAGAAAGGACTCGCAGCAAGATAGCAGCCCAGGACACCTGAATCTTTCAGCGATAAAGAATTTATTGCCCTCTTATCAGCAGAAATGAACTTCTTCCCACCTCAAAGGCACTGTCAGGATTCAGAGGAAGAAGTTGAGGATGACCAGACAGAATCCTGTATTTGAATGGAATTGATGCATCATGGATGAGGTGTATGAATATGCAACAGGCTGTTGTTGTTAAGGGTTAATCCTTTGTTAATGTTTGTCTCTTTTCAGGCTTATTTTGCCCAGAAAAGGTACCTGGACATCCATAACTCTTTGTCTCTATTGTCTCCTATTGTCCTAATTCAAATAGTCCAAATTACTACTCTATTATTATTACTCATTATTATTACTCTAATTGTATAACTATTTTTATTACCATTTTATTACTATGAAACTTTTAAAATTTTAAAAACACGTGATTGGCGTTTTTCACAGCCACCATGGCCACCAGCCTGTCCAGGTTCTGTCCTCCTCCTCCTCCTCATCAGCATCACCTACAGATCCTGCCATGCTCCTTAAAATGGAGATCTAAAAACCCTTTGAGTTCTTTCTGCTGGAAAGATGTGCAAACCTCAGAGCCAGCACATTCACAGAGCCCAAAGAGAAGGGAAAGTCAGGACAGCATTCCCTGGCCCTGATTAATAAATGCCATGTGCAGCCAAACAGGTCTGCAGGCCCAGCAGCCTCAGGATGAGCCGTTTTCCACAGCTGATTCCTTTCTAAACAAGCAGCTGAACGGAATGAGCCCTCCCAGCCAGCAGCAAGGATGTCACACCACTGGAAGTGGCTGCAGGGATCAAAGGCAGAGGTTTATTCTGGAACAAAGCTGGAGGAAGGGATTAGTCACTGCTGGCAGCCTCAGGAGCTGGCACTGAACCCGCCCCAAGTGCTCAGAGATGCCTCCAGCAGGAGGAGAAACCAAACTGCTGCAGGGCTTTTCCAGCCTCCGAGGGCCCTCACAAACCCAGCACAGGGAAGTTCTGGCTGCCACATCTTAGAATGTGAGCAGAGGTTGTGAAAATATTGCTTTGGGCTAAGTAAGCTTTAGCCCCAAATCAGAGAATCCCAGAATGGTTTGGGTGGGAAAGGACCTTAAGGCTCACCCAGTCAATCACAGAAAAAAAATTAAATCACTAATGTGTTGGACCACCCATATTTATACAGGAGGTGGGGTTTCATCCCACACAGTTTATTGCAAAGCAAGCTGAAAATTCAAATCCCAGAATGGTTTGGGAGGGAAAGGACCTTAAAATTAATTGCATTCCACCCCCTGCCGTGGGCAGGGACACTTTCCACCATCCCAGGCTGCTCCAAGCCCCCTCCAGCCTGGCCTGGAATGTTTCCAGGGGTCCAGGGGCAGCCCCAGCTTCTCTGGGCAGCAAAGAATTTCAGCAGTGGCCGTGGTGTGGCTGCTGGAGCTGGCACTGTCACACTCCTGTCCTGGGGAGATCTCCTGAGGCAGTGCTAGAGATACAAACACTTGGGGGAAAGTCAGGTTTTGAGCTTGCACAAACAAGATTTCTCACTCACAGCATTTGGGTTTTGCTGCAATCCCGATTAATGTGAGATGGGAAGAGTTTTTACAGCTTTAAATGTGAGGGTAAAGTGCCAGCATCTGTTCCAGGGGCAGCCCTGAGTGACTACAAACTACTTCACATTACACTGGATTTCCACCTACTCACTTCAGGCTGGGGACAGGGACAGAATATTTGATCAGACTTCTGTGCAGCTTAGGAATTTTACTGATGTTTTAGTAAATTATGCCATCTATATTTAAGTCAAAGTCTTTTTTAAAAAATCAAATATATTCCGTAGCCCTGTTTATCTCGTTATCCATGAAAGATTCAAAGTTCCAATGCAGCTTTGAGCTTGGCTCTTGATTAATTCCCAGCCCACCAGGGAAAATAATTCTGCTTGGGAGGACAACCCCAAATCACAGCCAAGCAGAGCAGTTTGCAAATGCTGTTCCAAGGAGCACACCAATAAATAAGGTCAACACATGGAGGAAGGAGAAGTCCAACTCTCCTTTGGGGAATTCTGCTAGCCCAGAGCCACACATCTCTTGCCCAGCAGGCCCTGGAGGGGTTCAGGACTCTGTTTTGCTTCCAAAGGCTCTTTAATGTGCTGCAGACATTGCTTTGTCTCATTAGCTTGTAATGTGCATTAAATGATAAAATGGTTTGGGTTGGAAGGGACCTGAAGGATCATCTCATGCCACCCCCTGCCATGGGCAGGGACACCTCCCACTGTCCCAGGTTGATCCAAGCTCATCCAGCCTGGCCTTGGACACTTCCAGGGATCCGGGGGCAGCCACAGCTTCTCTGGGAAGAAGAGTCTCACCATCCTCACAGGGAACAATTCCTTCCCAATATCCCATCCATCCCTGCCCTCTGGCAGTGGGAGCCATTCCCTGTGTCCTGTCTCTCCATCCCCTGTCCCAAATCCCTCTCCAGCTCTCCTGGAGCCCCTTTAGGCTCTGAGCTCTCCCTGGATGCTTCTTTTCTCCAACTGAACACCCCCAGCTCTCCCAGCCTGGCTCCAGAGCAGCTCAATGGCCTCCTCTGGACTCACTGGAGCAGCTCCACATCTTTCTGAGGCTGAGTTTTCTTCAGTGACCTTCTGGCTCCAGGTGCTTTGATCCTGGATCACGCTGGCACACGTGTGCTGCTGCTGTGCTGCTCCTCAGAGTCAGGTGGTGCCTGGACCCACTTCAATCACAGCCCAAACCCACCCTCATCCCCTTCTCTTGACCCCCTCCCGCTCTGTGCTTTGGGACCTGAACACGGAGCAGTTCCTTGCATCCCAAAGTCGCTGGGAACGTGTTTGTTACACAGAGATGCAGCAGCACTGGCAGATCTGAGAGAATTGGATATTCCCCATCAAAAGAGCTTTTTTTCCCTCATAAGGAAATCAGAATCACAGCTCCTCACTTTCTTCTGACACTGGCACACACTGGCTTGTGTCTCCTGCCAATCCCACACCCCCAGCTGCCTCTTCCCCTAGCCAGCACAGCCCACAGGCTCAAACAGAGCCTCACCTCTGCTCCCAGTGCTCCTGTCACCCTTTCCAGAGCAGATTTTGGGATTTACCACTGTCTGATGAAGCCCAGGAAAGTTTTCCATCATTGCTACACCAAGCCATCCTTGTGGAGGAATAGTACAAACTCCCAGCAGGGAAATTTTCCATCACTGCCACACCTTGTAGAGGAATGGCACAAACTCCTAACAGGGAAGTTTTCCATCATTGCCACACCAAACCATCCTTGTGGAGGAATGGTACAAACTCACTTCAGGCAAGTTTTCCATCATTGCCACACCAAACCATCCTTACAGTCCCAACAGGGAAGTTTTTCAACATTGACACACCAAAGCATCCTCGGAGAGGAATGGTACAAACTCCAACAGGGAAGTTTTCTATCACTGCCACACCAAACCATCCTCGGAGAGGAATGGTACAAACTCCCAACAGGGAAGTTTTCCATCATTGCCACACCAAACCATCCTTATAGTCCCAACAGGGAAGTTTTCATCACTGCCACACCAAACCATCCTTGTAGAGGAATGGTACAAACTCCCAGCAGGGAAGTTTTTCAACATTGACACACCAAACCATCCTTAAAGAGGGTGATACAAACTCCCAACAGAGAAGTTTTCTATCACTGCCACACCTTGTAAAGGAATGGTACAAACTCCCAGCAGGGAAGTTTTCCATCATTGACACACCAAACCATCCTTGTAGAGGAATGGTACAAACTCCCAGCAGGGAAGTTTTCCATCATTGACACACCAAACCATCCTTGTAGAGGAATGGTACAAACTCCCAGCAGGGAAGTTTTTCAACATTGACACACCAAACCATCCTTATAGAGGAATGGTACAAACTCCCAAAAGGGAAGTTTTCCATCATTGCCACACCAAACCATCCTTATAGTCCCAACAGGGAAGTTTTCCATCACTGCCACACCAAAACACCCTTGTAGATGACTGGCACAAGCTCCCAACAGGATTAAACACCCAGTCTGGAGATGGGCTTAGCAACAGGGGGATGGATGCCTGGAGGCTGCTCAGGGTTAACCCTCCTGTGAGAAATCCCAGATTCGGGCTCTTTTAAAAATTGGGATTTTAAAATAGAAAGACGGGAAGAATCAGAGCTATTATGAGACCAACATGCCCCTTCAGAAAGGACCTGGCAGAAGCTCCCTGTGACCCAGCCACCCCACAGTGTCACCATCCACCTCCCCAAATCAGGCCCACAACAATTCACTCCTCTGGAACCACACATGTTCCCAAATGTTGGCTCCCAACACTCCCCCAGCGCGTGGCTCGAAGGTGACACAAAGCAACTCGTGTGTGTCAAGTCCCCAAAAAACCAGCAGGGCTCCAACACAACAGATGTGCGGATGGGAGCCAGGTACAAAAAGCCATTATCTTCCATCAACACAAATGCATTTTTCTTTCTCAAATAACACCCATTAGCAGCTCCAAGGAGAACAATCCCCGCTCCGAAGGAGGACGCGGTTTTTTCGGCAGACACAATGCAAAGATTTTGTAGAATTCACAGGTTCAAAAGCACTAATGTGAAAGATTATTTCGCAATTAACCAAGCAATTTTCTCTCCTCATTGTTCCCGGACCATAAGGGTTTTTAAATGTGAGCAGAAGGATTTATTCATCACAATAATAATAAAAGGAAATATTAAATCAATGAATCTCTTTGCATGCAGCATAAAGCTCGCATTGCTATTAAGCTCAGTAGCATTCTGTCACATAAACCACACGCAGTTTGTGTATTTAAGCACCATCTCCCTCTTTTATTTTTCCCTTCCCTAATTTGTAAGGCATTATCCTTCCATTTGTCCTCTAAACACAACCAGATTCAGAGCACTCAGTTCTTGTTAGTAGCTCTCTGCCCTTGCTCTCTTTATGAGGGGAGATTTATATTTAATTTTGATTTTTAACAACGGCCAGTGAAGGAGGTTATGCTGGGATGACAAGGGAGACCTAAAATAAATAAAAATTTGGAGTAGAATTCACTCCTTACAAGTCAATGTCCAAGTGAGTACATTTTTCATGGGTCTGAAAATGAATGTCGGCTTTTGAAGATGTCACTTCCTCAGCTTGGCTGAGGAAAAAAAATAATCAACTCAAATATATGCAAAAGTCAGCTACAACCTTGGGAGCATGGAAGCTCTCACAGTCACGTTAGCCTTGGCTTCTAATTCCTTCTCTGCCATCCCTTGTAATATGAAGTGAGAATTGAGTTTTGAGTTCTTTGCAGTCGACACTAATTCAGCGGGTCCCTCTTTTGTTTTAATAAAAAATTCATCTGGCAAAGTGCAGAAACAGTTACTGCTTAGGAATTTATAAGGTGTCAACTGTCCTCACAGGGAGGCACTTAAAGAGCCTAAGCAAAGATTTCCAACGAGCACCAATCTTTAGCTTTCAGCATGAAAATTCACATTAGGCTCCTCAAAAGCAATTTGCATTCTCTGAGTGCTAAATACCTGGCACCTCTTGTTTTTCTCCACTGATAAAAGTACCCAAAAGAGGTACAGACACCTTCAGCCATCCCCAGGACTGAAGCTGAGCTGATACAGATGACTCCAACATGCAAACCCCACCACAAATAATAAGTCTTACCATGATTGGGACGCCAATGTCCGGCCACAAGAGATCCTCGGAGGGAAGCTTGGGAGAGTTCCACACCACCACAACTTTGTTTAAGTAGGGGAGACCATTGAGCCTTTCTAGGGAGTTCATCAGCACTTCCTCCCGCTCGTAAGTCAACATCACCACCGTGAACTGCTCCCGCGGGACGTTGCCACCCAAAGCAGCCTGGAACTCCTTCCCAGAGCCACCTGCTCCTCCACCAATTGGTCGAAATCCAGTCCCAGACCCCAAAAATTTTGCCTCTGATGGTAAAACGGGGTCAAAGGGAGTGTAGGGGAAGAGGTGGAAAGGCCCCGGGGCAGAATTCCAATTCCTGTAGATATCCATCGCGGTGAGGGTGAAATTGCGGAGATATTTGGGAGAGGCGTAGGGCGGCTCTGTTTCCACAGGCCCCAAGTCCAGGTCACCATTGTCTGCCATATTGGGGTCTGTACCAGCAGCTTTGCCAGACCGGTGGGGGATCTCCACGGCGGGCTCTTCCCGGATAGGAGCAGCTGGGATTTGGATTCGAGTCCTTATGATGGCTAAGACTGTGCTGAAGACGTTGTCGGAGGTGGAGAAGTAGGTCTCCCACAAGAAGCGGCCCTGCCTCCTCATGGCAAGGAGGTCGTTGTCAGAAATGCTTCTCAGAAGAAAGTGCACTTCTGTGATACGTGGCTTTGGTATGATTAAGGCTGCCTCGTTCCACCGGATCACATCGTTGTAGGGTAGCTGAACCTGCTCTCCGAGAACCACCGGGATGGCCCCGACCTCCAGAGCCTCAAACAGTCTCATGGTACACCCGGCGGAGATCACTAAATGGGTGTCCCCGGGGGTGATGATCAGTGCAAAAGTAGAAAGCTTCAGTAGCTCTAGTCTGTCTTCCCTTTCTCCACACAGAGCCCACTCAGTGGGCAGACTCGCCTTAGGCTGGTTCTTACACGTGAACTCCACCAGAACAAAGTCCAGCTTGCTGTCCTGAACAGCCTTTAAGGTGGTGATGATCCGGTCGTCGTAGTCGGCCGGGGCGTTGCCTTCGATCTCCTCCTCGAAAGAGCGAACCTCCTGCAAGCTGGAGCGGAGGGACTCGATCTTCTCCCCCTGGAAACTGAACAGGTACTTACGCTTGACCGGCACCTGGGGCGGGATCTCCAGGAAGTTGGGCTCGGACATGGCGTGGACCAGAGGTGACACCACGATGTCAAAGCCCGGTCGATACTGGGCGTCGTAAAAGGTGGACTGGGCGATCATGGCGCGCCCCGTGCTGATGTTGTAAATGAAGTTCTGAGTTTCCGACTTCCTCGATAGATTGATGATGAGATGGTTGTGTCCATCAGTCCTCCAATATGGCAAAGAGTGCAACTGTTGCTCTAGTTCAGTAGGTTTTGGCATTACGGGCTCTTGCATTTCCCCCACTAAAATTATATACACACAAGCAATATTTGCATTTTCAGTAACATAAACATTAGTTCTGACAGTCGCCTCAAAGGCCTGTTTAATCAAGGGGTCTAAGGAACTACCAAAAGGGTAATCGTCACTGTTGTAGACATAGACTGGAAAGCCAGACGTCAGCGGGCAGCGCGAGTAGTCAAAGCAGTTGTGCAGCCTGCAGTTCCTGTTGGATTTCGGCAGGGGGAAGGTGGCGTCGTCCTTGTCTGGCAGCAGCCGGATGGGCAAGGAGAGCTTGGGCTGGTTCTGAGCCATCAGCTCTTTGTAGGAATGCTCAGTCTGACTGATGACGTTCTTCAGCTGCAGCAGGTCCTGCTTGGCATTTTCAATGCTCTTCTTGCAGGCCTCGATCTTCAGGTTGAGCTTGGCGATCTCGCTGTTGAGCTCCTGCCGCTTGGCCTCGAGCTGGAGCAGCTCCTCGCTGACCGACTCGCGGATGCGGCACAGGTCCTGCACGTGCTTCACCTCGCACAGCTCGTTGCCGGTGCGCGGGCCGAAGATGCGCTTGCCGGCATCGTCCGCGTCGTCGATGGTGGTCAGGTAGTAGTGGGCGATGAGGGGGAAGAAAACGAGGATGACGAAGAGGGTGAAGCTAAGCCAGGTGAGCCGGATCCGACTGGACCACCTCAACACCCACGGCTGGCCTCCGTTCCCCACTCCCCCATTGCGCAACATCGTATAGCCAGTCATGAGTTCCAAAGTCGCCGCGCGCGCAATCACGTCGGATCAGTAGCCATAACCAAAAGAGTTTTTACAGCGAGTCTCTCGAAGGGAAATGTTATTGTGCCTGCTCAACAAGAAGCCAATGGAAGGGGAATTTCATCTTCTTGCCGTGCCGGCGGCTCTTCCACGGTCGTTTTGCTGCAGGTGCAACTCCTGACCCCGTCAGACTCGATCATTGACCTTCTTGCCCACCCCCAGCCCACCCTTGGTCCGTGGGCAACCTTTGCTGGAAATGTCACAGCGTTGTCATGGTGATCCAGAGTCACAACTGGCAGGAGAAAAACGCAGTGGGACCGAGCCAAACTCTACCACTGCTGCCGACATCGTGCATTACCATCCGATGAATATGCAGCGGCAGCAGCCGTCGGGCAGACGGAGCCAGAAGGGACTCGTAGCATTGTCAGTCTCTCTCATCGCTGCTGGGAGGGTGAAGCTCTGCCATTCCTACAAGAGAACAATCACACAGTCAGGCAACCCAACCAAAACGACCTGCTAGTGACCTAAGACATGGTTAGATTTAAAAGCAATTGTTGTCTCTCAAAATTACAACCTCTGGGCTGTCACCTGAGAAGGCGGTGGGATCCATGAGATGTGGACACACATTCTGCTCCTCGTTAGGGTTGTGTAGGGCTGCTCCAGACCACACAACCTCCTCAGTTCTGGATCTGGATCCCTGTTTTTCCCACCTCTCCTCACATCCAAACCAGAGGCGCTGACGTACACCTGCTCTCGCTGCCCGCCCCGCTGTGATCCCGGGATGCAGCAGGGCTGGGAATTTGCACTGCATAACTGAGTGTAATCGCCATTGTTCTGCTCTGGTGACTAGAGCTGATGAGGAATTTTTAGATGGAGTGTTTTGCTTTCATTTCCTGCTGGAAAATTTTGATTCATTGCATGAGGAAGTTTAAAGGGAACGTACTCGTGTTGGTTACAATTTAACTGGCTGGCTGAGTATGAGGGAATTTCTGGTCAACATTAGAAAAGTTTACACCGTACATCAAAGCAAAGATGCTGAAGTTAGGATCTGTTGGGAACCTACCTCTTGGGAGAAATTGTTCCTTGTGAGGGTGGCACAGGTTGCCCAGAGAAGCTGTGACTGTCCCTGGACCCCTGGAAATGTCCAAGGCCAGGCTGGACAGGGCTTGGAGCAACCTGGGATAGTGGAAGACGTCCTTGCCCATGGCAGGTAGAACTGGATGAGTTTCAAGGTCCCTTCCCACCCAATCCATTCTCTGATTCTATGAAATTCAGCTCTGACTCAGCTCTAGGCCAAGAGATTTAAATCTAGGCCACATCAATATGCTGTCACTAGAAAATCTCCCCTTTTATTGGCATCCCCCAAGGTACTGAAGTTTCTGGGATATTCTTTCATACACTGGACTTCCCACAGCACTGATGAATATAGAGCTGGGCTTAGCACCAGCTCCTGCATGGCCTCAAGAGAAGCTCATTCATTTCCATTTCAATTTTTAATTAGAAGAAAGTCATCCACACTGGTGACGGTCATTTTTCACTAAATCTATTTAATACCCTTCTCATCTACTCATCAAGAATTCCCAGAAAGAAGGTGAGGAAGCAAATCTCAGCTGAAAGAGAGATCTGGAAATGGGCCAAAGCAAAAAAAGTTCACCTTAAAGCAGCAGAGAGAAGTCAGGAGGAATTTTCAGTGTTGTACTCAAAAACAATGTTGTACTCGGAGAAAATAAAGGGGAAATTTGATTTTATCCATGAAAAATCATCATGAAGAGGGGAAATATGTGGGGTAGTAAAGCACAATCCCCAGGGCTTTTGTTACACAGCCATTTGTTGTCACTTACTTAACACCCCATGATTAAATGGGATTTCCATCCCCTCCCACCAACGTGACCCACAACCCGGTTGCACAGCAGAATGAACGCTCAAAACTAAGGCAGATTTTAAATTCATGACATTGGCAAACAGCAGTGGCGTAAATCTCAGAAAGCCAGGAGGATAAAGGGGCTAAAAAGTCAGTAAAAGGCTAAATCAGCTTTCTTGGATCTTGGCAGCACACGGCTGTGGGCAGATGGGAGGCTCCAGCCTCTGGGACTGCTCTGCCCAGCAGCAGGATTTTAGCAACCAAAGGCAAAAAAAACAATAATAATAATATTAATTTTAAAAAAAAATCTTTTATTGTTTTTCTTTTTTCCCCACCTCTTTTCAGGCCCTCTGCAGGAATTGCAGCTCATGCTGGGTGTGTGTGTGCCAGTCCCTGCTATCTCAGGTCTCACAGGGGCTGCAAAGATCCCCCAGTTGCCACCAGTTTTCTGCAAACAGCTGGCCAGGAGACGAGCTGCCCTAATAATGCTTTTCCTGAGAGAAATGCCAAAGCACACACTCACTTGAACACCACCAGAATCTAAAAATCAGCTTAACTTCGAGGGGAAAACAAGCTTTGCTGGGTTTTTTTTTTTTTTGTTTGGGTTGCCATGGGGTAAGTGGGGTCAAACACTGCAGGGTGTTGAGGCAACACAGAAATGAAGATTATAAATGTGGGCATTGCAGCCCCAAAGGTAAGATTGCATCAAAATCTTATTCCTTTGTGGTTACTTTGGCTATTTATGAGTTATAATTGGTAATGAAATGGCAAACTGGACTCCCTAAAATGGCAGCTTGGGTCCTTGAAAAGCCAAATCCATCACCCCACAGCTGATCCTCAGCAGCTGTTCTGACAGAGTGGCTCCTCTGCTCCTTCTCTTCCTTCACACAGAACAAAATTCATCCTCCTCACCTCAAAATATGGGTTGTGAATTAAAAATATCCGTGTGCTCAGGAGTCTAAAGTTGCCAATGTGACTCCATTGCTCTCCTGGAAAACACCACAAGGGAAAGACCAGAGCAGGCTGAGGAGGGATTTAAAATGCATCACACGTGGCTTGGGATTAGCTAAAAGTATGGACTGTCAGTATGAAATATGTGCTGGTGATAAAATGAGCACTTTAGACACACTCCTGGACTCTTCTTCACTATTAAGACTTTATTCCTCATCAACTCAATCGAGCCTGAGGTTGTCACATGCTGCCATTAGGACTTATAAAAAAAAGACAAAGTAAAAACCCAATCTGTGGTTTTATCAAGAGAAACTTCAGGGCTGTGTTTATCAGCCTTGAGGGAAAAGGCTGCTGATTTCCCATCGTTCCCAAAAAGAAATTTGGGAGGAGGAGGAGCAGGATAGCTGCTGGGCTTTCCAGACAACTCATCCCTCTCACTCCCAAGTAATATTTAGCTCTTTAAACTCACCAATTTCCACGCTGAAAACTCTTGTTGATGTCATAGCACAGTGTTGCTGCCTGATGGAGCTGATTACACACACACAGAAAGAGGAAGGAAGATCTCTTAGGGGATCAGAAGATCAATAATTACCAGAGCCTCTTCCCAAATGCCAGCCTGACTGAATTCTCAGGTTTTCACACTGCAGCTCCTTCTCCCACCAAACTCAGCTGCTCAGAGCACATTGTCAAAGCCTGGGCTGCATTCCCAGGCATCCCAGTTTTCCTCAGCTCCACAGCAGGCACACCCTGTGCCAGTGGAGTTATGGGAATTACCTGAGGTTTTCCCTCTTTCTGCATTTCTAGAAATAACCCAGCTGGTCTGATCTGTGAGTGTTTGTGGAGCCATTACTCTGCAAGTGTTCAAAGACTTGAGCACTCCCACTCCTCCCTGCTTACACCTCTGTTATCCATCTTGCTATAAAATTAGGGAAATGCTTCTCCTTTCTCAGCATATTTGTGAACAGAGCCTGGAAAATTTAAACTTAGGGTCCTTCAGAGCTCAGCAGAGCAATGCACAACATGAGGCAGAGCAGGACTGCACTGTGGGGAGGAAAATCCACAGGGATCCTCCTGCACTTGCCAAATCAGAGTTCCCAAACTCTCTGTGAGCATCCATACTCATCCTGACTCCCTCTCTCTAAGAAATGAGGGGTCTGCAGTGTTATTATCCACAAAGTTCTGCTGCTGTCCATGGAGAACAAACCAACCCAGCTTCCTCCTGGCAAACAGAACAGGACCTCAGGGAGTGTGGAAGTGGCTCCCATGCTTTATCTGCGCTTGGAGAGACACCTTCTACTGCCAAGTCTCTCTTTCATCAGCATTAGGAATGAAACCAAAGAGAGAAAACAGAAATACAGCACATTCTCCCCTTCAGAACAGGCTGTAGTGGAAGAAAACCAACTCCAAACAAGTCTTCAGCAATGATAACTTTCTATCTCCTAATGCTCTCAAAGGGAAGGATTACATCCCAAATCTCCCAATCACTTTGGGAACAGGAGCAGTTGAACAAGGAGAATAAATCCATCAGGTGTGTGCTTTAAGGTACAGTTGGTTGGGAGCGGATCCATCAAAGGAGCAGATGGAAAATTCACTCTGAAATCGCATGCAGCAGTCTCAGGGATCATCCTGAGGGATTTGTAGCATCTCCAGAGCTCACAGGTACAGAGCAATCCCCCCAGGCTGAGATCAATGCTGTTATATGCACAGGTAAAAGGTTCTGTAATGTGGAAATTCCAGGGATAAACTGCACCCCTGCCTTCAGGGAGTTTTATCCAAAGCAAGGAACATTCTGCACGCTTGCAGCTCCATGCAAAGCCAAACCTGCTCCCAGCCCTGCTCCTCATCCACACGGGCATGTGTGGGGTAAAGGGATCCTGGAAAAATGCTCCAAGAGCCCCTCCATGTGCTCATCCTGGAAAAGTGGGAAACCACAAGTGCTGAAGTGGATTTAGAAGTGGCATTTGAGGAACTTTGAGTTTTCCACCCCAAGTTCTGGAGGAAGAAGAACACTCCCTCCTGCCACCACATCACACAAGTGATGTTCTCTGCCCTCCCAGCTGCAGGAAATGATGAAGGAAAAAGCAGGAAAAGCCAAGAGGTCAGCACCTGGCTCTGAGCAGGAATTCTGGGGCTTTGGATCATGGATTGGTTTACACCACACCAGGTCTGGTGGCAACAGACAGGGTTCAGCTGTTTCAAAGGGAGAAAATGATCATCCTGCAGGAGTTAGGAGGACTCAGGGAAAGAGATTTAAATAGGATTTGAAGGAGGATTTGAGACCAACAGATAGCAAAACTCACTAGACAATGCCCAGGTTCACAGACATCACAAGGTCCCTTCCCACCTGAAATATTGTATGGCTCTTTGTCCAGGCTCCCAGGTGGCAGCAATTCAGAAATGTGAGGAGAAACCTGGAGTTAAGAAGTCCTGAGCCTTCCCCCAGCTCTGACACTGCCTCTCTCCAGCCCCCAGGGGAAATCAGGCACCCCCAGGCCTCCACCTCTGTCTCCACCAAGCAAAGGTGACCTCAAACTCTTCAAGGCAGACGAGTGAAGAACTGAGTCTGGCTCTCAGCTCTGTGCTCTCATCTGGGCACTGGGACAAGGTTGTGCTCCAGAAGATGCTCAGTGTTGAGAAAACACAGAAACTTCTCCCCCAATGTTGAGAAAACACAGAAATCTCTCCCCAGGTGCTCACAGGTGCCTGAGCTCTACCCTCTGCCAAAGGCTGTCCCTGTTCCTCAGCCCAGCTCAGCCCAGTGCTTCACAAATACTCATTTATTCTGATGAAATCCTGGAGACAGGAAAACCACATCCTGGTTTTAGAGAGCAGGTAATGGACAAGATTGTGCTCCAGGAGATGCTCAGTGTTGAGAAAACACAGAAATCTCTCCCCAGGTGCTCACAGGTGCCTGAGCTCTGCCCTCTGCCAAAGGCTGTCCCTGTTCCTCGGCCCAGCTCAGCCCAGCGCTTCACAAACACTCCTTTATTCTGATGAAATCCTGGAGACAGGAAAACCACATCCTGGTTTTAGAGAGCAGGTAATGGAGGTGTGGAGAAACAACTTGGCCAAGGTCACTTGAGAAGCTGAGCCAGCTTGGGATTCACTCCACATCTCCTCGTCCTGTCTGCAAGATCATCCATCTTCCCAGCCTGCCTTCTTCAGTGGATTCCTTCTCCGCTGCCTTTCTGCTTTTTGCATAATGCATTGTGAAATCTACTTTACATATAGAGCTTTTAGCTCTTAAATTTATTATTTAGTGTTGTTTTCTGGTAATAAAGCAGTCACAGTGTTTTATTTGTTCTTCCAGGCTGTACACAAGCACTCCTCCGCTCAAAGGAACATCCAGCATAGGAGCAAATCCTTCTGTGTCCTGTGGGATGGAGTGGCAGAAAATCCTGGATACAAAGTTCACCCCTCTCCTCTCCAAAGCTCAGAGCAAGGGAGCAGAGGGCAGAGTTTTCCAAGAAAGCTGGAAAATCCCTAAAACCACCATGGCTGATGTTGCAGTGCTCACCACATTCCCGCTTACAAAGCGCTGAGGATATTTTGGGACGTGGGAAGCAAACCAAGGATGCTCCAGGATGCAGTGGCACAAGCTTTTACTCGCTTCTCAAAGGGATAAATTAGGTGTGGGAGGAAGCAAAGCCTCTCTTTGCTTTTACCTTGCAGTAATTAATGAACAAGAACTCTCTTGAGGTTAAACCACAGCCAAGAGCCGGGCGCTCCCCATCACATGAAAGCAGCATGAGGAGGTCAGCTCAAGGAGGGCTGGTTTCCCAAACACTGACTCAGTGAGACAGGTCAAATCCTTGGCATTCTTTGTGGTTTCCAGCCCTAGATTGCTCAGGCACGTTATTTTCCCCAAGGCAAAACCACAAAAGTCTCTCACCTCCCCTAAAACGCCCTCGTGGCTGCTCCCACAGAAAGAAACAACCACGTGGCAGGTTCAGGCTCCTGCTCTCTGACAGAAGCTCCAGGTCATCATTAAGCACAAATTAAAAAGTTTCATTGTCCTGGGGAAGTTGTAAGGAAAAGGAAATACTGCCTGAAAAGCACAGAAACACACAGAGAGTTTAACGGCACCTCACTCAGCAGGGTGGGTCTCTATGGGAAATAATCCATCTGTGTGGGGTTTATGAAAGTTTGCCCCTTTCCTGCACACAGGGAATAAAGTTCTGGAGACTCAGCACCTCCACTGAGAGGTCTCTAACAAACATGAAATCACACAGATGGTTTCTTGTGCACCTCAGGGGGCAAGGAGGCAGCACTGGGTCCTCACAACCCAGGGACAGCGGGAAGTTCACATCCAGGGAAAGCCAAGAGAAACCTGGGAGCCCTGGCTGCCACATCTGAGCAAGGTTCAGTGACATTCATCAGTGCCACAGGGCCAAATTACCCAGCTCCAAATGTCCCTTCCCTCCCTCAAACAGCTCCTCCACCTGCTCCCACGTTATCCCTGCCCAGCTCCAGCTCCTCCCTCCTCTCTCAGCTGCACGGGGTCAATGTTAAGATCAGGGTCTGCTGCACTTGTTGGAGGTGCTTCATCACCACCTAAATGAGAGCTGTTCTGTTCCAGGCAGCCTGATCAATCACACCAAGAAAATTAAATCACTTCATGTGTTGGATCAGCCATATTTATACAGCAGGTGGGGTTTTATCCCACACAGTTTATTGCAAAGCAAGATGGGAATTCAAATCCCAGAATGGTTTGGGAGGGAATGGACCTGAAAGATCATCCCATGCCAGCCCCTGCCATGGCAGGGACACCTTCCACTGTCCCAGGGTGCTCCAAGCCCTGTCCAGCCTGGCCTTGGACACTGCCAGGGATCCAGGGGCAGCCACAGCTTCTCTGGGAATTTTATTCCAGGGCCCCACAACCCAGGGAAAAATTCCTTCCCAATATCCCATCCATCCCTGCCCTCTGGCACTGGGAGCCATTCCCTGTGTCCTGTCCCTCCATCCCTTGTCCCCAGTCCCTCTCCAGCTCTCCTGGAGCCCCTTTAGGCCCTGGAAGGGGCTCTGAGCTCTCCCTGGATCCTTCTCTTCTCCAGGTGAGCACCCCCAGCTCCCCCAGCCTGGCCCCAGAGCAGAGGGGCTCCAGCCCTTGGAACATCTCTGTAAATCTCCATTTCTCCCTCCTGAGCAAGGCTGAACCAGGGCTTGGAGCAGCCTGGGACAGTGGAAGGTGTCCCTGTCCATGGCAGGAGTGGAACAAGATGAGCTTTAAGGTCCTTCCCACTCAAACCATTCTGGGATTCTATAAAACCTAACCAAGGTCCCTGCAGGACACTCCACTCCACTCCACAGGACTTGCAGATGTGGACATGGCCAAAAACTTCAAAACACCTCAAGAAGACACCCAGAAGTCATTAACCAGCAACAGAGCGGATGATAGGAGATAAGAGCAGCACAACTCATGGTAATTAAATTCCTACAAAGCTCCACCACCGCTTGGATTTGGGATGCTGGATCAGGGATCGTTCCACACACGCTGTGCTCTGCCTGGTCACTGCTGCCCAGTGCTGCCCTTCCAAGAGATCACAAAGAAACACAACAAAAAAAAAACCCTCTTCTCAAGCTTTCCATGGCTGGAGAAGACCAACACAGGCAGTCCATTTCTCCCTCCTGAGCAAAGCTGAACCTGGGACAGTGGAAGGTGTCCCTGTCCATGGCAGGGAGTGGAACAAGATGAGCTTTAAGGTCCTTCCCACTCAAACCATTCTGGGATTCTATAAAACCTAACCAAGGTCCCTGCAGGACACTCCACTCCACAGGACTTGCAGATGTGGACATGGCCAAAAACTGCAAAACACCCCAAGAAGACAGAACACAGCACATGAGGTTTGTGTGTGTCCCTAAAGAAGTCACTAACCAGCAGCAGAGTGGATGATAGGAGATAAGAGCAGCACAACCCATGGTGATTAAATTCCTACAAAGCTCCACCACCGCTTGGATTTGGGATGCTGGATCAGGGATCGTTCCACACACGCTGTGCTCTGCCTGGTCACTGCTGCCCAGTGCTGCCCTTCCAAGAGACCAGCAAGAAACTCAACCAAAAAAAACCTCTTCTCAAGCTGTTCCTGGCTGGAGAAGCCCAACACACTTGGACAAGGCAGGAGGGGAGATGGCAAACCCCACTCAGATGTGCATCCTGCATGGAAACTGCTCCTACCAAAACAGGAAGGTAGAAAATATCCAGAAGATGCTGCAGGGCAGATGTAGCAATAACAGCAGTTGGGAAGGGCACAGTGACACTGTTCTGGTTATTGGAAGGCTAAGAGAGAGGTCAGGCAAGGAGGGATCCAAGGAACCTGACCAGAGCTGGAGGTGAAGGAAGGAATTAACTTTTCACCTGCACAAGGTGGATTCAAGCACCGAGCGAGATGAGATGGGTTTTGGAAAGCTGCGGGTTATAGAAGTTAAGCTGAGGGTTAGATTGAGCCTGCAGGGAAAGAAATTGATCAATTTAAGACCTACTCATCAAACATTTAATAATGCAGCATCGACCAAAGGAGGTTTCTGCTCTGGAGCAGCACCCAGGCCTGTGCTGCACACCTCTGTGATGGTCACTTCTGGGAAGTGCTTTAGGATCCTCCCAAGTCAGAGGCGATTCTGCTGGCTCCCAGGGCTGGGATATTAGGAAAAATACAGCAGGACTCTCAGTTTGAGGGCTGCAAACTTAATGAGCAAACACAGCACTTCTTTTGACCTCAAAATTTACTTTTTAGGATAAAAGAGAGGTCTAAAAAAAAAAATAAAAGCACGATGAAATGCTTCAACCAATGGCACTACTGCATGGAGCCTCTTCCTCAGCATCCCCGAGCAGATGTGCTGCACTCAAAATGTCTTTGTCTATTAAAACTGTGTCAGCTTCAGAGACTCCAAAACTCCCTGTGGCATAAACAGAATTTCTAATGAACAGCTGCAGGATACAGGACTGGCCGCACAAAATGCAGCTGCTGAGATGGTTTTCTTTGCCCCCCTCTCTCACCAGCCTTTCCCTGCTGTCCAAATCCCACTTCCACCCATTTGGGTCTCTCCTGTCCTCCCTCTCCCACAGCTCTGCTGCCTCACTGTCCCTTCTGCACCCTCCACACATCTCCTGGTCCAAAAGAACCCTCGACCTCTCTCCTGCTGGAGTTTTGCTGCTGCTTTCCCTGCTCGCACCAAGGAAGTGCAAAAGGGACAAATTAGGGAGAAAATTGTTATCATGACAAACCCTGTAATTCCAGAGAACAAGAGCAATCCTCAGGGAAGGATTTATCCTGAGTAAATTGAAATTCACTAATAGATTTTTTAGCTGCCACGCTGCCTTCCAGGCCAAGGCACCAAAGCATGGCTCCTTGTGTGAGCTGGGGGAGCACTTTTAAAATGCCTTTGAAACCCAAAACTTGTCAAGCTTAAAGCCTGGTCCAAATGCACTTCCCAGATGCTCTCCTGAATGTAATGGTGTCCTCCTAGTTGGAGAAAGAGCTGGAATGATTATTTAGTCAAGTGCTTGTAATGGCCCTGCAATGCTCAGCGTGGGATTTTGAGAAAAATATCTGTGGTGTCAATGTGCCCCCGTGAGTTCTGGGAACAGCAGCACAAATGGAGCTGAATTCTTAATGTTGGATGCCTTCAGTTTTCCATGGGGCTCTCCAGTACCCCATAAAGAGTTTCAGTTCCTTATTTCCAGAACATTTCTACAGAGTTACTGCTTTGGTGAGCTCCATCCCTCAAATCTGAGTGCAAACAGCTGATGGATTCAACAGTCATTGGAAGACTAACAGGTAAGAGCAGATGCCAAAGCCCTGTTTTATTAGAACCCTCTGACAACATTAAAGAGCATCTCAAGCTCAGCAACGTGTCTTTTTAAGGAAATTTTTATTAACTGGTATTGAACATGAAAGCCAATTAATACCTTGTGGCTTTGAGACAATCTGTCTGCTGCAATCACAGCGAGCCCAAATGCTTCAGCCACGAGTGCCGAGGCTGCTGCTGTCACTGAGCACCTCAAAGCAGCCAAGTTTTTGCAGAGTTTGTGGTTTAACAGCTCCCCTGCACTGGCAGCAGCATTTTCAGGACAGGGCTTTGAATAGTTCACATCACAAATGTGATTCCATGGCCAGGAGGGGAAATTCCCAGAGGAACCACGGATATTGTGGATAACCCTGCACTCCAGACAGCACCCAAATAACCCTCACCATGCAGCCCCTCCTGCCTGCCCATGGCACAGGGTGGGGGGAACCCAAATGTCAGCAGAGAGGGCACATTTGGGAAGGCTGGAGCTCCCTTTGGCTCCCAAATCCTCCAGGCAGGAATCTCCGACACACAGCAGCTATTTTGGGAGGGAAGAGGGGCCAAATGTCCTCAGAGCAGCTCGAAAAGTGGGCCACAGTGCCAGCACAAGGCTCATGCAGATAAAGGAACTGCTTCCAACACAAGCTGCTGCCTCCCAGCCATCATCCCAAAGATCAGACTGGCTCCAACTCACGGAACTGGCTCCAGCTCACTTCAGGAAAATAGATGGTGAGAGGTGCTAATGGATGAGCAGTCCACAAACGCCTCTCCTGGCCATTCCCAGCAGTTATTTTGGACAGGAGAGCCAACCCCAGCATCTCAAGCTGTGCCATCTCACCCTCATCTCAGTGCTGGAGCCACGAATGGCTCTGATTGCACAAAATGTCCCTGAGGGACAGCAGAGCTCTCTCCCTTTCAGTTCACACCATCCCAGGCTGGGCAGTGTGTGAGTTTTCCATTGCCAGACCAGGCAACACCTGATGGGCAGCCAGGGAAAGGGGAGCCATTCCCAGAGCTGGGAAAGCTGCTGGCAAACACAGCTCCACTGTGAACGCGCCACAAGGATGGACACGAAGGCACCAGCCTGGAACAAAATCATTGAGATGGGCACAAAATTCACAGCTCAATTTGGCCTCTGTAGAGAATCCAAAAAAAATATTAAGGAAGCACCAGGATGGCTGTGTTATATTGGAATAAAACAGTATTAGATCAAGCCAATGATCCGTTCACTTCAGCCCCTCAGTCCTCATTTGCAGCCTCTTTGGTGTAAAACAACCATAAATCAGGCATAGAACAGTTTATTCAGGACAATTTCCTCCAAACCATTAACAAACAGGAGTTGTAGGAGCCCTTGAAGAATAACAGCTGTCCACCAAAATACCTTTTTATTTTTGAAGCAATCAATCACAGACATTCTCAATAGTAGAGAGTCTGAACTGTAAAAAAAAAAAAAAAAAAAAGGGAAAGAGAAAAGGGAAAGGGAAAAGGGAAAAGGGAAAACACACCAAGCCCTCAGTTTCACAGCTTCCTGCAGCAGCAGCTTCCACAGATGAGCTCTGCAAGTTGCCCAGAGCAGCTGTGGCTGCCCCTGGATCCCTGGAAGTGTCCCAGGCCAGGTTGGACAGGGCTTGGAGCAGCCTGGGATAGTGGGAAGTGTCCCTGCCCATGGCAAGGGAGTGGAATGGGATGAGCTTTGAGGTTCCTTCACCATTCTGTGATTTTAAGGGATTTCCTTTCACCAGCTCCAAACCCAACACCTCCTAATTTAGTCCCTGCTCCCTTCTCCAGCATCACACACATCCACAGGGATGGGAATGACAGGACTCACACCCAAATCACAGCAGATCCAAAGGAACAACAGTCCCAAAGCCACCACGGGAACGAGAAGTGCCACCTTACCTTCTCCAAGCTGCCTGACATCCCACCACATGCTCCTCTCTGCACCAGGCAGCACAAATCTTCTCAATCCTGGCAGCCAGCAGAGCTGGCAGGGAGGCAGAAATACAAGGATCCTACTGCCAAGGGATAATTCCAGCACCAATCTGCACTTCTGCTATTGTCTCCCCCTTCCTGATGGACACCCTGGTTTCTCCAGAACGCTCCTTTTGCGGAGCAGCCCTCCCTCTCTTTTATCCAGCGTCCTCTCTAACATCTTTGTTCTGTTCCCATTCCACTCATTTCCCAAATTTGTGCCTAGTTTCCCTTTTTTTTTTTTTTTTAATTGCTCTCAATATGTCACTCTATATTAGTCAACAGCAGATTTATTTAAACGTGTCAATGCTGTTGCTTAGCAGATCTGAGTGTGCTTTACCATTTCAGCCTCCTTCAGAGTCACATGTTCCCCTTCCCAGAGCTCCCCAGCATGTTTGGATCACCAGGAAGTTCGAGGAAAACAAAAATAAGTCTGAAATCTAAGCCTGGGAAAGCTTCGGGAAAACAAAAAAACACCTCCAAAAACAACAACCAAGAAGAGGAATTCTGCCCCAAAACCCACATGGTTTTATTTCTCTGTTAGGAGCAGCACCAGGTTCTGGTTTTCTTCCATTTTCTACCTTTTACCCATGAGTTTCAATAGGAGTAATCAGGTAAATGATTATCCAGAGCTTTGGAAAGGGTCTGATACAGAGCCAGTATCAGCTTTCCCCTGCAGCAGCTAATTTTAGGAAATGGCCTTCAAGCACTCTATAAAAGGCTGGGAACACCCAGGTGAGAGCATGTTCTGACCTTTGAAATTAGATTTGGGGCTTTGCTGAGGCAGAGAGAGAAGATAATGTGCACTAAATCCCCCACAGGAGGTTTTCAGCCCGGGCTCTCCGAGCTGCCCACAGTGATGGTGTTGATTTGGCCACTGCCCCCAGATTCCAACCTGCACATTCACAGCTGAGGGGCTGGAGAGCCCAGAGGCTCCAAGCAGCATCAGCTCCACACATAAACTGTGCCACAGCTGTCCCAAAATGCTGATGGAATCGTGGAATCACAGAATCATCAAGGTTGGAAAAGCCCTCTGAGATCACTGAGTCCAACTCACAACCCGGCGCTGCCAAGCCCACCTTGAACCACGTCCTAAACATGGCAAAATTCTTTATGAAAAGGACTTAGCAAAACCAAGGAAGCATCACCCTTCTGATGATGTTCTGATGAACATCACACAATCCACTGAAGCAGAACAATCCCAAACTCACAGAGCACCCCAAAACCTGCCCTTGGCCACCAGCAGATGCCAAGTCTGCACATCCATCAAGGGTTCTGACTATGAGATCATCTCCATGGCTTGGCTCCACTCCAGGTGCATTTCCCACGTTGCCCATAAGCCAACCTCACCTTCTGCTGTCCCAAAATGCTGATGGAATCATGGAATCACAGAACCATCAAGGTTGGAAAAGCCCTCTGAGATCACCGAGTCCAAATCACAACCCAGCGCTGCCAAGCCCACCCTGAACCATGTCCTAAACATGAAAAAATTATGAAAAGGACTTAGCAAAACCAAGGAAACATCACTCTTCTGCAATCCACTGAAGCAGAACAATCCCAAACTCCCAAGAGCACCCCAAAACCTGCCCGGTGGCCACCAGCAGATGCCAAATCTGCACGTCCATCGAGGGCTCTGACTATGAGATCATCTCCATGGCTTGGCTCCACTCCATTTCCCCTAAGCCAACCTCATCTTCTGCCCCAAAATCTGCGGCTCCACCACCACCCTGCATCCCTCCCATCCAGGCTGGCTTGGAATCCCGGAATCCCAGAGTGGTTTGGGCTGGAAAAGCCCTTAAGGCTCATCATTCCAGCAGGGATGCCACTCACCAGATCAGGTTGCTTAGGGCCCCATCCAACCTGGCCTGGGGGGAATTAAATCCCAGGAACTGATGCCATCAACACCATCTCCAGCAGCTGCTAATTCCACATTCAGAGCCCAGATCACATCCAAGGAATGAGGTTCACATCCAAGGAATGAGGTTCACAACCTTGGGAAACGACACCACAACCTGAGACAGCCCAGCTGAGGAAGACAAATCCCACAGCAGGACCTGCCAGCACGGCTGCTGATGGGTTTCCAAAAATAACCCAGTCCCCTTTCCATAGTGCCTGATGTCCATTTGCTTACAGCCCCCAAAAATAGCCCTTCCCACTCGGATCGATGACGGGAGCAGACACAAGTGAAGGGAGCTCATCACTCCACAAACACAGGGCTAAAGGAGATGAAATACTTTGGAAATGCAGCACAGGGAACAATCCCACTCTGGCCCCGAGACAGCCAGCTGGATGGGCTTAATGATTCTTCTCCAGCACCAGCTGTGAGTGAATTTATTTCCATTTGGTGTGATTAAAAAGAAAGAAGACAGATAAAAGGGAGAACAAAAAGTCCAAGATTTCAAAAGACACTAAAATTAAAATAGTTTGTGTGCGCTTGGCACCCTACCTTGACAATTTTTATATGTGTCAGCCAAGCTCAATAACCCAAAAGGAAGTCATTTCTAGGTGGGGAAACAAAGGCATGGAAATGTTCAAATACCAATTCAATCATCAATAAAATCAACAGCAGGAACAGGTTTAAAGGGCAGGAGTTCCTGAGGCACCTGCCTATTTCCATGCCCTAAAATCCTTGTGTATTTACTCTTTCTGGAGCCATTTTAATAGTTTCCATTGCCTGGCAAGTGCAGATGGATGCTGACGAGTTCAGTGGCTCCTCACCACGAGCTCCAGCCCATTTAGCTGATCAAAGGCTTTGTTCCCACCTCGCGGGGAAAAGGCACGTCCTCAAAATTCCAACGTACAAGTTCAGCAGCAGGAGGCCTGAAATTAATCCCTTTATTTAAACATTAACAACTTTTAAGTGTCCCTAAGCAATTGTGAAGGTTTTATTAGAGAAGGCAATGAAAGCTCATGAGCAGCCCAGTCAAGAGGAAGCCAAGGTTACCTGCAGTCATTTTCTGAGAATTAACTTTGACAGCACAAACTCACCCCGCAGAGGGTTTGTACCTGGAATAAAGAGGACAGCAACGCCTTGCTGCCAGCTGAAGGCTGTGGGCAGGGATGGATGGAGCAGATCCTCCTGGAATCCATTCCCATGAAGGGCAAAAAGATGTGCTGTGGGCAAACTGAACCTCATGGATTTGTCTTCTGAAACCATCCTGGGCAGATGCTGGTCACCCTGACAGCAGCAAGGCTTCTGAGTATCCTCCTGTGTGGATATTCAGGTTGCTGAGTATTCTCCTGTGTGGATATTCAGGTTGCTGAGTATCCTCCTGTGTGGATATTCAGGTTGCTGAGTATTCTCCTGTGTGGATATTCAGGTTGCTGAGTATTCTCCTGTGTGGATATTCAGGTTGCTGAGTATCCTCCTGTGTGGATATTCAGGTTGCTGAGTATTCTCCTGTGTGGATATTCAGGTTGCTGAGTATCCTCCTGTGTGGATATTCAGGTTGTTGAGTATCCTCCTGTGTGGATATTCAGTAGGAAAACCAATGACTGGAACAGGAGCCTGGGGAGCTCCAGCCCAGCACAGTCAAACCTGAACAGGACAAAGCCTTGAGCAATCCCATCTACCTCTGCCATAAGCAGGACATTGAATCAGAGACTTCCAAAGATCCCTTCCAAACTTGTTTGTTCTACAATCCACAGAAATGCCAGAGAGAAGGTGGAAGCCTTTCCTGGAGATATCTGAACTAGATAAAGCTGTAATGGGTAATAAAAATAACTCTTAGTAAGTTTTTCACTGGATGTTCACTGGATATATGAGCTGGTGGCAGAGGAGCCTCCCTGCACACTGTGCTTCCCTCTCCCCACCATTTACCTCGGGACACAGGAATACATCTCTTCAGTTAAGACATTTTCACCCCTTTCACACTAAAATTCAACGTGTTTTAGTGGCATTGTAGGACTTAATACTTGTAGGAGGTGATAAAACATTCATGAGAGCAACACTGTGAGATTAAATGGGTTGGGCTGGCATTAAAAGACATTTAAGGGACGGCCTTTAAGGATCAGCTCTCTGCTCAAGCACTGCACAATCATTTCCCCAGATCCTTCTGTGTATCCAGCATACAGGGAGATACACAAGATGCGCACATCCCACCCTGGATCCTGTCTGGTTGCTGTAGTGGGAGAAAAAAACCGCAAGGATTAGATGCTGCCTGAATTGCAGATGTCATCAGGTTTGGCTTTTTTTTTAATGCCTCCCTGTTACTGAAAAGTAACTATTGAGTTTCACCAAAGTTAAAAGCTCCTCTCAGGTTCATTTCCCTTTCAGCTGCTCCAACAACTGCCTTGCCAAAATCCATAGAAGACAAAATCTATACTTCCTAGGATTCACATTTTGGAATGGCTCCAAATGCAAAGCAAAGGTTTCACCCTTAAGACACTCTAGCAAGGCACACAGGTGTCTCCCTGACTTCGCTGGTCCTGATCCAGATATTAAAAAAAATCCCAAAAAGCACAAGTCAGTTTTTTTGCTGACCAGGATTACCTGGCTTAGCATCAGCAGCCTTCAAGGACACGGTCTAACACACCCGAGTGGAAATCACCAGTGCTGGATGCAGCTCCCTTAAATCCTCTAAGCCTCTGCCTCTCTGCTGGAACAGCTAACTGCTGATAAACTCACTTTCAGACTATTTTCATAAAACTGAAGGTCAGCAAATGATTTGCTAATGAAATCTGTCACATAATTCTCAGCCTGATGCAGAACTCAAGCCAGCTGCGCCAAGCAGGGAGACAGGCAGGGGTCAGTGCCTGCTCTGAGGTGTGACAGGGCTGTGGGGTCACCGGGCCCTGGTGACACATTCCTCAGAGCCACATCTTGCAGCAAGCTGTGTTCTGCAGCCTCTCCAAGCCCTGCACCCACCCATGCAGAGTCTGTCCATGTTTGGTGATGTGTTCTGGCTTTGGTGCCTCCCTTGGCTCTGCACAATTTGTGCCCATCCAGCAGCTCAGAAGTCGTCCCTTGCCCAGGGTGGCTTTGCAGATGAAGGGTGAGACCTTGCACTGACCAATTCCCAGCATCTGCAATGATCCTGACTCTTTTCAAAGTCCCTCTGAAGAAACACAACAGTCCTGCCCCCAAAAAGTCTCCAGTCTCGGGAGGTTGTTCTGTTTCCAACCAGAGGAGGGCAACCACACACGTTGACAACAGGCAGCATCCTCCTGCCTGATACACAAAAATGCACTTTATCCCCATTCCCAGCCACCAGAAGAGTTGTTTCATCTTTCCCACTGTGCCTTATTTATGTCTATTCCCTTCCTTGTGATATTTAAAGAGTTTTCCCCATACAGAATCACAGAATTACAGAAAGGTTTGGGTTGGAAGGGACCTTAAAAATCATCCAGTGATGATTTTTATCATCCTGCCATGGGCAGGGACACCTTCCACTATCCCAGGTTGCTCCAAGCCCCATCCAGCTTGGCCTTGGACAGGGATCCAGGAACAGCCACAGCTTCTCTGGGCACCCTGTGCCAGGGCCTCACCACCCTCTGAGTAAGGAATTTCTTCCTAAAATCCAACCTAACTCTGCCCTCTGTCAGCTTAAAGTACCATACAGAATCACAGAATTACAGAAAGGTTTGGGTTGGAAGGGACCTTAAAAATCATCCAGTGATGATTTTTATCATCCTGCCATGGGCAGGGACACCTTGCTCTATGCCAGGTTGCTCCAAGCCCCATCCAACCTGGCTTTGGACACTTCCAGGGATCCAGGGGCAGCCACAGCTTCTCTGGGCACCCTGTGCCAGGGCCTCACCACCCTCTGAGTAAGGAATTTCTTCCTAAAAAACCAACCTAACTCTGCCCTCTGCCAGTTTAAAGGAGCAGAGTGAATTCCCATGTTAAAAACAACCTGAATTCCTCATTTCTCCTGCTCAGCAGCAGTTCTGCTGGCTGGACCCAGAAGCCATTGAGCTTGTCAAAACTGTGTGGGCCACTGACCTAAGGAGAATTCATCAATCCCAACTGGGAGCAAGGAAATGCCTGTGACATGGCTATAAACACAAAGGGACTGGGGATATTTTCTCCCTCTCATGCACTCCTGCCTGCCCTGCTCACACAAACCCTTCAGAGCCTGCATCGAGCTGCTCTGAGGCTCTCCTGCCAATTTAGAATCATGAGAAGGAGGTTAAAGGGTTTGTTCAGGAGAGTAAAACAACCTTAACTTTTATATCTTGAGGGGGAATATCCTGCAAGTAACACCATTCCTCAGCACTTAGCTGGAAAACCCAGGGAAAGGCAGGAGTTTGTGGGAGAGGCCCCAAACTCTCAGCTCTTCACCCTCTCCCTGTGGACATTTCAGCAGCACAAGGCACTGGAGGCACAGGGTGAGACACGGGGATTCACTCAGAACACAAAATGGAAATTCAGCAACCCCATCAACTCTGATTTTTAAGGATATTCACTTCTCCATCATCATCATTGTGCTCTGGGGTAAAAGCCACTTTATGAGCTCAGCTAATCTGGGATGCTGTTGCATCATCACCTGATGTTGATAAACAATTACTGAAGAGAAAAGATAAAAAAGACGCAAACAAATCCATGCTTCTCCTCTGGCCTGGGGTGGTTTTCAGTACCATTATCAGGCACAGATAAAAGGGGAAGAAGGAGCTCTGTGTTTTTGTTATGGGCTGCTGTGGTCCTGTTTTGGGCCTGTTCTCTGGCCCAAATCCAGGGTGTAAGTCAGTCATTTTCATACTCTTGAGCTTTCTCCCCTGCCCAAACACCCAGGCCAGGTCTGACCTGCCTTGGAGGTTTCACTCCTGGTTGTGCCAACTTGTGGATCAATGGCAGCTGCCTGAGGCCACCTCTGAACAGTGAGTGAACAGAGCAGCCCCCCACGTCCCAAACCTGAGCTGTGCTCCCATCTGGGAGCAAAACCTCCATTTAAAAAATCCCACTTTTACACCACTCCATGGCATTCAGTAACAAATAAATGCCACCAACCTGGGGAGGGTTTTTACTCCAGCATGTATAAAAGAGATGTTGAAGTGACAGGGAACTTCCCTGCCTGCCTTTTGTGGGGACAACACAAACCAGCAGAGCAGAAAGACATCCAAAATATCACTTTTCAAAGCAGCAGCAGATCTTTCTGTCAAAGGAGACATCTCACAAGGAGGTTTCATGGCAAAACAATCAAGCAAAGCGAGAGATGTGCGACCGTTTCTCTTTTCTGAGCGTGGAAAAGCTTTCAGGAGATTTATAAAATTAAAGCTGCTGCTGTTGAACATCTCAAAGGGAAAGGGAGGGAGAGGAAGTGTTTCCCCCATGCAGCTCCCCAGCAGCAGACTCTGATTGTACTCAGTGGGAAACAAGGAGCACTCCCAGCACCTTCCCTCCCATGGAGCTCCAGGCAGAGCAGTTTGCAGATTTTGGGTCCTTGCTTTTGTTTCCCATCCTCCCTTTGGATGGAAAGACTGAGGAGAACACAGCAATTAAGGAATTTGAATGCAGGCACATGAAGCAGCAGGATTCTGCTGGTGACATTTGGACCACAAATGAAGTCCCCAAGAGTAATAAACAATCAGGTAAAGGAATCTGGGAAGAAATTACCCAGCACACCTCGTCCTCCTGGCCCCCATGAGATCCATATAAAATGTGTTAATGCATCTGATTATGATCTAAATTATGTACAGAGACTCCTGCCAAGCACTCCGTGAAGTTTCTTTATTGTTAAGTTGGAAGCTGCTTAAGAATGGTCCAGTCATCATGTTTCAAATTAGATTTGGGGGGAAAAAAAACAAAATATTCCTATTTTACTGCTGGCTCAGAACATGGGAGAAGGTCAGGATGTGGGTTTTCTGTTTCTATGGGACAGAACACAGAAGAGCCACTCTGTTCCCTGTCCTTTACTGTCACCTGAGCTCTGTGCCTTTACTGTACCCACACATCCCAGAGAATCACTACAGTTTCAGGTTTCTTTCAACATTTTTTTTTCAACTTTCAACATTTTTTCCTGAAAAGGGGGATAAAACACCAAGGTGCTTCCATGCACACTCTCCACAGGCCCAAAAACTTTGAAAGAAAGGATTTCTGGAGGAGTTCTCTGAGAAAACACAATGTGAGATTTCCCTCACACCTCTGAGGGCTACCTGAGCTGTCCCTTATGCTGCCAGTCCTTTGTGCTGCTGTGAAAAAGCTGCTTCTCTCTCCACTTCACGACTGGAGCTTTTTGAAAAACAGAGATACACTACTGCCAGGTGTAAATTCAAATTTGGGAGAGCACCCATAGTTTTAACAGCCTGACAACTTCAAGAGTGCTGAAAACTCCACCAGCCCAACCTGTGCTTTCCCTTCTGTCTGGCCAAGATTTTGCTCCATAGATCAGCATCTCCTTCCCCTGCAGGGCTGGATTTCCAAGTCAGAGCCAAGGTCACCTTGCTCAGAGCAGCTGGATTTTAAAAGGAGGGTCCCTACAGTTATTAAAAGTCCTCCATCCATTATCTCTGCCCTTGCAAGCTCACAGCTGCAGCCACAACTGCATAAATCTGGACTAAGCAGGGAGCAGTGGAAGTGGAATAGGATATAAATAGTTCTTATAGGTTTGTTTTGTTCTATATATGTATATAAATCATATAAACACACACATATATATATATATGCCAGATATGTCTGCACCTCATTGAATCATGGAATGATTTGGGCTGGAAAGGACTTTAAAGAGCATCCCAATATCCCCCTGCCATGGGTAGGGACACCTTCCACTGTCCCAGGCTGCTCCAAACCCTGCCCAGCCTGGCCTTGGACACTTCCAGGGATCCAGGGGCAGCCACAGCTGCTCTGGGAATCCTATTCACCTCACCACCACTCTTAGAGTAAAGAATTTCTTCCTAAAATGTCATCTAACCCTGCAGATCTGCAGGAAGCCAGGGATAAGAACTTCCATTTCCAGCCACCGTGGTAATGCAGTGGTTTAAACACCCAAAAAATGCTTTAATGTAGGATCACAGGCTGGCTCCCAGCCAGGCAGCAGCTCTGTTTTTAAAGGAGTATTTATCTCCACAAAACACGTCCTAAACAACGTGCTCAGTGCTTGAAAATAAAGCCTTGCTAAACAACCAGATTTTTAACCTGGAATTCTGCATGTTGGCATTCTCTGCTGCTCCAGGTAAGCCTGATTCCCTTACACAGCATGGTGATTTTTCTTTTTAAGAAGAAAAGGAATTTTCTCTTTCAGTTTAACTCTGAGGCAAGATGGAAGACCACAGCCTGGCCTCAAAGCTGTGAGATCTTTTGAACTCCAAGTCAGCAGGCTCTCACAGGAGCTGAGCTCGAGGGCTGCTCTGGAATAAATCAAAAAGGATTTACTCTTTCGCTTGAACAAGGCAGGGAGAAAAAAAACTCCATAGAAGCACAGATATGGGGTTGGGGGTGGGGAGACAGCTACCAGGTTTTTTAAAAAGTAATGAAAAAAGGCAACTTAGGAATGCCATGATGGTTTGATAGTCACAGTCCCACAAGCTGAACACCACCCTGCATGGTTGGATTTCCTGCAGGAAATCACAGGCACACTTGCTAAGCCTGCTGGAAGCAGCTCAGCCCCAAGAATATCCAGAGCAGATGCTCCAAGCACGGCTCCCAAGGACACAGAGCTCCTGGAGAAACCCTCTGACAGGGAGTCACAACAGGGGCTGGGACTGGCCATGTGTCTGTCAGTCTGTCCTTGGAGCTGCAACTGGGATCTCTTCTCAGAGGAGCAGAGCTCATGGCCACAAGGGACCCTGAGAGCACCTCGTGTGCTCTGTGCTGAACCACAGCCCATCACAGCTCATCCAAGCTCTCCTGAGAGCAGGAATCAGATTTAGCAGCCAGATTCCGACTGGAGGAACTCTGGTGGCTCCCAGTCACAATCCATGTGCTGGATTGGGCTGACAGAGCAGCTTTGTGCAGGATGCCACTGCCCCGTGCTGTCCTCGTGTCCCTGTGCCAGCAAATGCCACTCCCTGACTCCTCCGTTCACTCCTGACACCTCTGCTGGAGCCCAAACTCATCAGCAGTTCTGACAACACTCCAGAGCCTGAGTTTGCCTGAAGGAGCTCAGCACAGAGCACAAAATCTCATCTCATCCCCTGGCTGCCTTACAGGAGTGAGAAGGAAACTGGGGAAGTCCACAGGCTGGGACTGGCCATGTGTCACTGGAGCTGCAGCTGGGATCTCTTCTCAGAGGAGCAGAGCTCATGGCCACAAGGGACCCTGAGAGCACCTCGTGTGCTCTGTGCTGAACCACAGCCCATCACACCTTTCCTGAGAGCAGGAATCAGATTTAGCAGCCAGATTCTGACTGGAGTAACCCAGTCAAAATCCACATGCTGCTTCCACTCCAGAACTTGGGCAGCTTTGTGCAGGATGCCACTGCCCCGTGCTGTCCTCGTGTCCCTGTGCCAGCAAATGCCACTCCCTGACTCCTCTGTTCACTCCTGACACCTCTGCTGGAGCCCAAACTCATCAGCAGTTCTGACAACACTCCAGAGCCTGAGTTTGCCTGAAGGAGCTCAGCACAGAGCACAAAATCTCATCTCATCCCCTGGCTGCCTTACAGGAGTGAGAAGGAAACTGGGGAAGTCCACAGGCTGGGACTGGCCATGTGTCACTGGAGCTGCAGCTGGGATCTCTTCTCAGAGGAGCAGAGCTCATGGCCACAAGGGACCCTGAGAGCACCTCGTGTGCTCTGTGCTGAACCACAGCCCATCACACCTTTCCTGAGAGCAGGAATCAGATTTAGCAGCCAGATTCTGACTGGAGTAACCCAGTCAAAATCCACATGCTGCTTCCACTCCAGAACTTGGGCAGCTTTGTGCAGGATGCCACTGCCCCGTGCTGTCCTCGTGTCCCTGTGCCAGCAAATGCCACTCCCTGACTCCTCTGTTCACTCCTGACACCTCTGCTGGAGCCCAAACTCATCAGCAGTTCTGACAACACTCCAGAGCCTGAGTTTGCCTGAAGGAGCTCAGCACAGAGCACAAAATCTCATCTCATCCCCTGGCTGCCTTACAGGAGTGAGAAGGAAACTGGGGAAGGAGAAATGTGCTGCTGGCAGCAATTCCAGCCTCTGCAGTGAGATTGGAAAGCTCCCAGAGAACCACACACCTCCACCCCAGAGCTGTGATCAGCACCCAAGGACTCATCCTCACACCTTGATTACAAAGAGTTTGGGGACAAGAATCTGCCCAGAGAATGATGCTAAAGAAGAAAAATGTTCAGAGCCCAACTTCCCCCTGAGCTGTGTGCAGGGATTTGGATCCTGAGGCACACAGACACTGAGCTCAGACCATCAGTGACATTCAACATTGCTTTTAAAATCAGAATTGAAAAGTGCTGAAACCAGAATATTGTGAAATGCTGCTCCTTTGCCTGCAACTTCTGCCAAATGAATTTGGCTAAAACTTTCAGCAATTAATGGATGATTAAATGAAAGAGCTGATGGCCAAAAAATATGTAAGGAGCTTGATTAAAGCTCTGGGGGTGACACTGTGCTGGTCCTGCCCTATTTTTACAAGCTTTTCTCATCTCAACATTATTCCAACTGGACTATGGGGAGGAGGAGAGTTTTGCTAGGAGGGTGTGAGATGTTTTGGTGAATTATGTTAAAATCCAGCAAGGGAAGAAGCAGCTTAACCGCAGGCATGGGGCAGCCTGACACTGCAGAGCTCCTTTGTGCTTTACCTGCTGTCCCTCAGCTCCTTGGCTCAGACCTGTCCCACATCCCACATCGACTCCTTCTCCACCTCTCTTCTTCCTCCCAGTGCTGATATCAAGGTTTTCCCTCCTGTTGAACAGAAAAACACAGACAAAACCACATGGAGTCATGAAATAAGTTCTGCATGGCCTTGAGGCATCGTGCAGGAGAGGAACTCTGACACAAACATTCCTTCCGGACCTCTCCAAACAGGGATTGAGCACCCTGGCGGAGTGGAAGGTGGCCCTGCCCATGGCAGGGTGTGGAATGAGAGGAGCTTTAAGGTCCCTTGTCTCCCAAACCATTCTGGGATCCTGTGATTTATGATGTGGTCCTAAGCCTGGAAGCTCCTACAAGTTTGACAGTTTGAGCTGCTGGGGAGTAAGGGAGGCTGAAGGGGGAATCAGGCACAAATGAGACCACCTGGAGAAGGGAAATTGCAAACCTCAAAGGGATCGGATGTGGGTCAGCAGCATCTCCCTGCTCCATCACTTCTGAGCCCCTTCCAGGCATTTTCAACTCCCTCACTTCACCCAAAAATCCTCCTGTACAACACCTGATAATTGACAGCTCTCACATTACATCCATGGGATCATTTCCCACAAAAATATTAAATAAAGTCATTATCTCCTTTGTTCCATGAGTGCCAAGGTCCAAGAGGATCATTGCAAACCACCCAGCCCAACCTGTTGTGTTCCAACCACGAGTTCCACCCACCAAGTCCAGCCTCAAGCCCAGCAATTCCCACCAATTCTCCATCCAGTTTCTCCCCTAGCTCAAATCCTCTCTCAGCCACACCTCTGCTGCAAACAACCCCTCTGATCTCAGCAGACAAACAGACCAAAAAAAAAAAAAAATTAAAAGAAAAATAAAGTACCTTTTGTTAAGAAAAGCCCAAGGCTCCAGGATTATCCTTCTCGGGCGAAGTCAGTGGCATTTCCCTTTGTTTTAAAACAAAAAGGATCATCCACATCCTGCCTTCATCCTCCCACACAGCCTCTGGGACAGCAGAGCATCCCAGCCTGCCTGTCCCCACCCTGACTCTCACTAATGTGTTCCATACTCGCAGCCTCTCCCCAGCCCCAGCTCCCAGCAGGGACTCAGGGCTGGTCCTTGGATGCTGCTGCTGCTTTATAAAGGCTGCTTCCATCCCCTTCCATCCCTTTCACTTCCATCCCTTTCACTTCAGCTGGCAAAACACTTGCTGAGTGCCCACATCTTTGGGATACAAAGAAGGAAACACTTGGTGATGGGAGCTGGTCCCTCCTGGCAGGCTGCAGGTCCTGGCACGGCTCCATCAGCTACAAAATGTTTGCAGAAACAAGAGCAGCCAGGACCCTTCTAGAGAACCCTCCTTCCTCCCCTGATTGCAAAGATCCTCCCAGAGTTCTCCAGGAGAGTGAAGATGTTTCTCAACAGCCACAGCTGAGGTTTTATCTCAGCATGACCTGTGAAATACCCACTCCAAACCTCACCCACGCTGCAGCATCTGCACGGCCCTCGCTGCCTCTCCCAGCTCTGGAGATGTTTCATGGCAGGCTTGGAATGCTGACAGCTTACAAAATAAAAATCTGTCTTTTTTTTAACTCAAAGCCATCAATTATTGTCCCTGAAACTCTGGTCACTTTGGGCAGAGGAGCCAAGGAATCAGAGCACGTGGCAATGGGATGGCCAAATCCATCAGGCAAACAAATCACACACCTGAGAGTCACAGAACGGTCTGGGTTAAAAGGAACCCTGGAGATGATTCATGGAATCTTGGAATGCTGACAGCTTAAAAAATTAAAATCTGCCTTTTTTTCCTTCAAAGCCACCAATTATTGTCCCTGAAACTCTGGTCACTTGGGGCAGAGGAGCCAAGGAATCAGAGCATGTGGCAATGGGATGCCCAAATCCCAAACAAACCACTGTTCTGAGAGTCACGGATTGTTTGGGTTAGAAGGAACCTCAAATATCATCTCATTCAACCCCCTGCCATGGGCAGGGACACCTTCCACTAGAAGAGAGCCTAAGAGTGTTTTTTAAAAAGCCTAATTTTAATGTAAGCTCTGGAAAACATTTATTCTTCATAGAATAAATGCCACTTCATGATTAAAGTGAAGGCCCTTGTCTAATAAACACTATATAATTGATATGATGTCAAAATTCCAGCAAATATTAATATTTTACTCTGATCACTGTCATTAAAGCAATAACAGCACCCCAGCAGAGGCTCACCCCCCAAAAAAAAGTGTGATTTCTCCCTACTCTCCACCCCAGAAAAGGCGGCCAGTCTCTGTTCTAACTTCATTTTATATTTTATTAGTTTTTACAAGCCAGCTATGCTGAAGGGTTGCACCAGTAATTTAAACTGCAGTTGTCAGCAGAAGTGAAGGACATTGAGGGATACATTTTATTCCAGCTCTTTTATTGCCTGGCTCCTTGGAGTGATTCAAGCAGCTTAAGGATTTTAGAGGCACTGCCACAACACTTTCTGGCCCATCTCAAGCTGCTATTTGAGCAAAAAAAAAAAAAAAAACTCCCCAAAAATTCCAACTTTCAAAGAACTGCCTGGACCAGCAGAAGCTGTTGAAGATTCAGCAACTCCAGGCACTTTCTGCAATGTTATTCCCACTTGGCAGAAGGGGAGGGGGGTCCATAAAACAATAAAACAGGGGGAAATGCTGATTTCTGCAGCTCTGCCAAACCACAGGAACACACAGAAACTCTCCCCATCACCAGGAGCCAGCAGTGCTCTGTCACATCTGCTGGGACACAGCAAGGCAGGTGACAGACTGGAGCACAACAAGGCTGGCACAGACCCAACCCAGAAACGCCTCCAGGAGTGCTGGCCAGAGGAGAAATGTTCTGAAAATTCCCATCCCAGCGGCACCCCAGGGTTCTGCTGGACTCTTCCCTATGGATGATCAAAATAAAATTTATTCCTTGAACTCAGGGACCAGCCTGACCACCCCAGGCTGGTGGGAAATGTTGGTTTTCATCCCCATTGATTGTTTTGCCATGAATCCAGCCATGCCCATCCTTGTGAGATGTCTCCTTTGACAGAAAGATCTGCTGCTGCTTTGAAAAGTGATATTTTGGATGTCTTTCTGCTCTGCTGGTTTGTGTTGTCCCCACAAAAGGCAGGCAGGGAAGTTCCCTGTCACTTCAACATCTCCTGGAGTAAAAACCCTCCCCAGGCTGTGGGATTTATTTGTTACTGAATGCCATGGAGTGGTGTAAAAGTGGGATTTTTAAATGCAGGTTTTGCTCCCAGATGGGAGCACAGCTCAGGTTTGGGACGTGGGGGGCTGCTCTGTTCACTCACTGTTCAGAGGTGGCCTCAGGCAGCTGCCCTGGACACTGCAGGGCTGGAGGGGAGGAACACAGAGATGCTGAGATGTCTGCTGGCTGCTTGCCTGGCACTCCATCCCACATCCCATCAGGGAAACTATCCCAGGAAAACAGGGAAATGTCACTGTCTCTGTTTGGAAAGACAGGAGTCTGCTAAGGAAGGCAGGAGCTCCTCTGAAATGGAAAATGTAAACTCTCCCCACCCCTCCCAATTCCTATAAATTTTATATTTAGGGGCTCCTGCAAAAATATGGGAGCAGGAAATAACACTTCTTTAATAGGGAAGAAAATAAAAGGATAAAATAAACAATGCAGTAAATTAAAACACTGACAGAGTCAAATACAACCTGACACTCTGTGGGTCAGGGTGTTGGTAGCACAATTGGAAATGTGGCTGCAGCCCTCCTGGAATTGTCAGGTGTGGTTCTGCTGGAGCAGGGATCCTGTAGAAAAGGGGGCAGTTGTCACAGACATCTTTTACGAAAAACCCTTTCCTTAGGATTTTTCCTCCTGAGAAGCTGAGAGGAACAAAATGTAAACATTGATTATCTGCTGCTGTGGAATGCAACAGGTGCATCTGTGATTGGTCTCATGTGGTTGTTTCTAATTAATGGCCAATCACAGCCCAGCCTTTGTTATTCATTCCTTCTTTTCCTATTCTTAGCCAGCCTTCTGATGAAATCCTTTCTTCTATTCTTTTAGTAGAATTTTAATATAACATATATCATAAAATAATAAATCAGCCTTCTCAATATGGAGTCAACATTCTTGTCTCTTCCCTCACCCTGGGACCCCTGCGAACACAGTCACAGGTATTCTTCCTACAAAGATCCAGAAGAGGCAGCTGCTGTTCCTCTGGGGAATCCAGTGGAGGATCTGTGTTGGTGTTCCAGGATCTTCAGATTATATCCAGGTAGGAATGCTCGGCTCCTCCCTCTGGGTGGAGCATCTCCCAATGGGATGCTGTAGTTCTTATCAGCCATGCAGTGCCATTCAATAGCTGTTATCAGCAGATGTCCCCTCCCGAGGGAGGAGTGGGTGTGGTCACTCAGAGAGAGAGATAAGGCAAACTGCCCACTTGACAAAAGACAACTGCCATAGAGATGGTGATGGAATACATCTTGCCTTGCAATCTGGAACAGTTTCTTTGTGGGAGGGTGGAAGGAACCAGGGCCATTCCAGGGCCATTCCAGGCCAAAGGAACAAGGGCCATTCCAGGCCAAAGGAACAAGGGCCATTCCAGGGCCATTCCAGGCCAAAGGAACAAGGGCCATTCCAGGTCACAGGAACAAGGGCCATTCCAGGGCCATTCCAAGGCCGTTCCAGGCCAAAGGAACAAGGGCCATTCCTGGGCCATTCCAGGCCAAAGGAACAAGGGCCATTCCAGGGCCATTCCAGGGCCATTCCAGGCCAAAGGAACATGGGCCAATCCAGGGCCATTCCCGGTCAAAGCTCTGCAGGGCTTTGGGCAGCAGCCAATGGTGGGACTGGGCCTGGTGTCCCCATTGTCCCCCAGGGTGCTGAGCTTTCCTGAGGTCCCCATTTCCTATGCACACACAGCAAGCCATGGAACACATGTGGGTCACCCCAAACCGGCTCTTGGGGTGCTTGCAGAGAGGGAGAGCCAAGGGTGACAATCCTGGAAGGGCTCACAGGGACCTGCATTGATCCTGACTCAGCACAGAGGGGGCACTGCAGGACCCTGGTCACTCTGTGCCATGGGCAGAGGAGAGAAATCCTCATCCTCACCCCATCTACCCTGGCCTTGGGCACTGCCAGGGATCCAGGGGCAGCCACAGCTTCTCTGGGCACCCTGTGCCAGGGCCTCCCCACCCTCCCAGCCAGGAACTCCTTCCCAAAATCCCATCCAGCCCTGCCCTCTAGGACATCAGATGATGCCACCCAAGTTTTGGAGCATGGATCATTCTCAGCTGTCCCCTGCTGTGTGTCCCTCCATGTCCCCCTTCAGCACATGCAGACATTGTGCCAGGAGAGAGGCCCATGGTTCACAGAGCTTAAGATCTGTGAGGACAAGCAAAACTTCCTTTCAAAGAAACATCTTTTAAGCAGAGGCAAAGTTCTTAAACCTGGACTTTGGCATTTTTAAGTCTGGGACATGTTTTAATGTATTGAAAAAAGTTTTCCAGGTCACCTTTGATGCAGAGCTGTCTGGAAGGGGGAGGCTGTCAGATGGTGCCTTAGCAAGGGAATATCTGTTCCCTGGGCACAGACTTGGAGCCTTGTGAACCCCCCATGGCACCTGAATATTCCACGGTTGTGCTCCAAGCCCCACGGACACTCCTTTGATGTGGTGAGCTGCAGCTCCTAAAGGTCTCTGGAGATCACAGGAATCTGTGTGATGGGATGAATTCAGTGGGTAAGGAGCCTTCCATCCTTTGAAACAGAACTTTGCTGTTGTTATCTTTTCTAAAGAACATTTTAATTGCTTTTTTTTGCTTTGTTTTTTCATGGCTGATGCAGAGAGCAGCTGTGCAGAGATGCCCAGGAAGGCTCCTCTGCTCCACGGGGAATCCAGCCCTGCTCTTACACACATGGTCCCTTCCTGGCCTCTCCTGCTTGCTGCTCCAACACAAACAAGACCTACATCCTCCTGGAAATTAAAGCCAGCCTCTCAGACATGCACACAGATCTCCTCCTGCCCCACAGGACACAGGGATGGAGAATTTGCAGCCCCAGGTGGCCTGGAGCAGTCCCTGTTCATGGGGGAGGGAACACACAGCACTAAATGGCATCTTGGGATATTTAATGCTCTCAGTTTTATTTTCTCACCTCATCTTGTCACCAGCCAGGGAAATTTGTCCATTTTCCTCTGCTCATCCTCACAGAGTTCACCAAAAAGCTTTTTCCTTTACTCCTGGTCACAAAAACATCCCAATCTGCTTCCATCTCACTCTTCCCTGACAATTATCTCCACTTGCTTCCCTATTTTCTTTTCTTTCAAAGCTCTTATCCAGACCGGTTTTTTCCTTCCCTCACCTGCCTGCACCACCATTATTTCTCCCACTGTCAGAGGTGCTGCTGCAAATCTAAAATTTGGTTTCAGTACAATTATTTAAGCTCATTCTCCTGTATTACTGCAGACAAATATTACAACCTAACACAGAATTATGCCCAGGAGATAATTCCTGGGATTCTCCAACCTGATGGGGACAGAGCAACACAAACCCAGATCCACAGCCCTGGCACTCCCACTCCAAGTGCCATTAAGGAGATGCCAAAGTCCAGCAGATGTCTGGACAACACAAAACATTAAATTGAGCTCTGATATTTAAGAGCAGAAAAATTTCCCAGGCTAATTCAGGCATCGTGTCCCATAAAAATGGCCAAAAAACCATCAGGGTCCATTAACTGCATTTGCTCCTGAATTGTTTATGCACAGAGGTTACCCAGCACATTAATCCTCCAGAAAAGGACATGTAAAGCAGAGCTGGAAATTAAAGAGTGCTTGGAAATCCTGATATTATGAGTGGGATAACACAGGAGGGGTCTGTGGGGGGAGAAATCCCCATAAAAAACTCCAGAGAGCCCCAATGTCCCACAAACAGGGAAATCAAAACCTGTTGTTGCAAGCAGAGAGAGAAAGTCAAAGGTTTTATGATCCTGTTGTGAGAAAGGAATTTTAACAGGCTGGTGAAGGATGAACTGTTAGTTTCTTCCATAAACCTGAACAAAACCAAGTGATTTCCCAGAAACAAATTGGGTAATTATCCTCCCTGGCCCCAAGAGTCAAGTCCAAACCTGCCAAGTTTCTCCTGCCTTGTCCTTATCCTGCAACTTCACAGACTTTGCTGGGCTGGGTTCAGACTCAGATCCAAATTTAGGCAGCTTGGAGATGCCCTAAAAGCTGCTGAGCCACCAGAAGGGAAAGGGATTTAAGGTGATAATTCACCTTCAGCTGAGCAGGAGCCTGCCAGCACACAAGGCAGGGCGTAACTCAGGCTGGAAATGCTCCACTGAGAGCTCTGTGTGCTCCCAATCTCCCGCCCCAGATGCCAAAATTCTCCTTTCGTGCCCTCTTGCAGGAGACACAACTCTCAACCTTGACCTCTGGATGGTTAAGCGACCACTGAAATCCCCAAAGGACAAATATTCCCTTTTAAAATCCCTAAATTCCCTCAGCAAGCTCAAGTCTGAAAACCACAGAGAGGAAAAAAGGAACGCACAGGGATTTCCAAGGTGGAAATAAGGGTGGATGAGGAAAACAGGACATTTGCCATGGAACTGTTACTCCTAACATTTATCAACAAGGAGCAACAAGACAAAAGACAATATTTCAGCTGGGCATTAGGAATAATTTCTGCCTCAAAAGAGATGTCCAGCCCTGGCACAGCTGCCCAGGAATTTAGATTCTGTGTGGATGTGACACTTTGGGACATGGATCAGTGGTGGCTTTGCAGAGCTGGACTCAATAATCTTATAGAAGTCTTCAACCTAAATTATTTCATTTTTAGGACTTAATTTTGAGAGGAAAGAAGAAATTTTTCCCCTCTTATCTAACTCAGAAAAACTTTATTAAAGAAATCACTTTGCACACTCCAGAGGCTCAAGACATTCATGTTACTCCCAACATTTATCAACAAGGAAAAACAAGACCTAAGACATTATTTCAGTTGGATATTAGGAATAATTTCTTCCCCAAAAGAGTTGTCCAGCCCTGGCACAGCTGCCCAGGGCAGTGGTGGATTCCCCATCCCTGGAGGGATTTAGATGCTCTGTGGCTGTGACACTTGAGGACATGGGTCAGTGGTGGCTTTGGCAGAGCTGGACTCAATAATCTTAGAGAAGTTTTCCAACCTGAATGATTCCATGATTAGGATCTCATTTTGAGAGGAAATACGGATTTTTTTTTTTCCCCTTATCTAACTCAGAAAAACTTTATTTAAAAAATCACTTTGCACACTCCAGAGGCTCAAGACTTTCAGGGATAAAAACTGGACCTTCAAATTAAGGTTCTTGGTGTTCCTTTTCACCTGGACCAACAGCTGAGGATTTTACAAATCCTTTTCACCTTAAAGCAGCTGAGTGGCACAGAGAATTACCATGAAGTCAGGGATGCTCAGCAGGGGTAAATGAACTGCTGCAAAGAATAACTCGAATCACATCAGAATCTGTCTTGGCACAGCTCTTCCTTCTCCAGCAGGAAGAACACACAGAAGTGACAACAATCCCCTTCCGGAAAATTCTCCTAAGCTCCCAGCCCACTGCCAAAATCCATTTGAAAGGAACTGATCCAAGCAAGAACTTCCAGGATTTTATGGTGCAAAGCCACCCTCTGTTCCATGACAGCATTTTGCTTTCACAGCAGAAAATGCACCTTGAGATTTTTATCTTCAAGAAAGGCAATGGAAACCTCATTTGCTCACTGCCACCAAACTGGTGCCACCCTCTCTGGATATCTCAGCATTCCCACAGGTAAGGAAGAAGCAAGTTCAACACCCAAAGATAAATTCAGAGGCAGCAAATCCATCCCTTCCAGGGAATTTCATCCCAGCCCACGTCCACCTTTCAATGTCACCTTCCAAGCAGCTTTTCCCAGAGAAGGGATTCAAGTTCTGCTCTCTCTCCTGACCCATAAGCAAAGTGGGAGAGTTTAAAAGTTCAGCTCCAGATATTTTTACCCTGATCCAAAAGCTGCCCTGCTGCTCCTCCTGCAGGATCTCCAGCTTTTCCCACAACTATTTTAACACACAGATATCGGAGCTAATACTTGAACAGTATTGTCAGAAATTCAGTTTTTGGTGTAAAAACATCCTTTGTTCCTATTTCCCAGCTCACAGAGATGGCATTAAACACTTGTTTTTTGGGGAACTGAAGCAGATTTGGCTGCTCAGTGCAACCACAAGAACCTTTGCACAGTTCCTGGAGGGCTGAGCCCTCTGCCCCAGGCACAGCCCACCCTGCTCACTCCAGTTTAAAAATAATCTGGATTGCTCCAAGTCACTTTTCATGTTCTTGGAACAATTTATTACTCCACTGGTGTTGTGAGCTCCACAGATTTTCTTGTTCTCTGCACTTGATGAAAATCACAAGGGCCAGGATGCAGCTACTCCTAAGAGCTCCCATGATCACATTTACAGCTTTATCAAAGCCTTTCCATGACTTTTATTTCCTATCCTGATAAAAAAAGAGCAGAGACAGGGGCTCACAGGACCTTCCTGACAGCTCTGATGCTGCCTGGTCACAAAAAGATGGATTTGTTCAGAGCAGCTCACAGAGAACCCACTCCTCCCTACAAGCACAAATTTGACACTCAATTTCTTTTCACTACACACAAGAGAAAATTGATTAAGCACAAGAAGAGGTCCTTAAAAAATGAATCTGCTTATCTGCCCTCTATCAAACAAAAATAACATGAAAAACTGGCAAATCTGAGTGTTTGCCCAGCAGATAAGACAAATCATCCTTCAGTGACTCTCACATTTCCCTCCTGTTCCCTGGAATTCCTGCAGGCTTTTGTCACCACAGGAGCGATGGGTGGTGCCACCAGCAGTGATGTTCAATTCTGTAACTTCAACACCTGCAAAGCCTTTATTAGAGGCTGTGAAGTCCAGAGCTCTGCTCAATTTGCCACAGGCTCCATCTCAAAGCCATGCAGGTTTTTGTTGTTTTGGTTTGTTACACAGGAGCATCTCCTGCACTGATTCCTGCTGGGTTAACTCAGCATGGGGGACCTGTGTGGTCATCTCAGATGTTGTGCCACAAAAATTTCCTGTATCAGGAAGACAAAATACTCTGTAATGCTTATTTTGCCATGTTTATTTTTCTTAGAGGTCGCCACCTCCACCAAAAGAAAAATAAAGATTTTTATCCCCATTGTCCCCCATGAGGCTCCAAGCCAAGAGCCCAATGCACCATCCCACCTCCAGCTGGATTCCTACAGAAGTACAATGTGTACAACTGTGCTTTCTAGAATCTTCTGAAGCTGTTTCAACCCAAATTTGGCTCTTAAATTGTCACCAACATTCCACAAGGACAGGAGCCTCAGAGGATGGGCAGGGATCAGCAGCTTCTGCTCATGAGGGGATGCCTCAGATTTTAATATCTCACAGAATGGTTTGGGTTGAAAGGGAGCCAAAAGCTCATCCAGTTCCACCCCCAAGCACGAGCAGAGACACTTTCCACTACCCCAGGTTGCTCCAAACCCCATCCTTAAACACTTTCACATTTATATACAGGGATATTTTATCATTCTCACCACCATACACCTCTATATAAATACATATTTTCACATACAGAGAGGGCAGTCCCACTGAATTCCATTATCCCTGCAAAAACTGAATCCAGGCTGTTCAAAACCAGTGCTCTGGGAAGAATATTTCTGCAGAGATTGTTTCCAGCAGCTTCCCCAAAATGACACAGCCCATGGGAACAGCGAGGACAGGATCCAACCCGAGGGTGGTATTCAGTGATGATTAAGAAATAAAATTTGTCTCCCTCCTCTCCCTCTTCATTCCCTGCCCTTATTCCCTCATGTTTTCAAACTGGCCCAGCTTTGGTGGATTTTTATGGGAACTGCAAATGAGGTATTTGCCAAATATCCAATCATTGCTCCCAAGTGCAGAGGCACCGTGACTTGAATTGGTCACCCTGCCTTTATTTGTATTTATTTTTAATTGTGAGGAAATGTATTTGCTCAGTCTCATCCTCCAAAACAGCTGAACAGTTTGAATTACACTTCCCAAAAAGCACCAGCAAGCAATTAGCTGGAATGTTCTGTTCTACCTGAAGTTTGGCATGATAAGAACAATTGAAAACAGGATTTTCAAACACAGAAAAAGCTTAGGAATGGCACCAATCCCCTCTCCCAAACTAAGAACATCCATCAATCCCCTCTCAGGGCTCCTCACCCACCCTTCTCTGCTGCTTTGCTTTGCTGTAACACCCAATTTAGGCTGCCTGCTCCTTTGGAAAAGACCTCAATAGTTTATTTATCTGTAACATACACATCAGTGCTGCTTTGCACCCAAAACCATCATGAAGGTTTTGGTTTCACACAGCCACCCCAAAAAGCTTTTTTAAAATTCCCTTTAGATGCCCAAGCACAGGCCACCAGCAGGATTTCTGAGCAGGCAGAACATGAATGTGTGTTGTGATCCATTATTCACATTTCCATAATCAGGATTTCACGTTACTCAAAAGCAATTTGGTGTTTGGTTTGTTTTGTTTGGGTTTTTTTTTAAGTCTCCAGCAAACCCTGAAGCTGGGGATGAAGAAGAGGAAGGGCAGGTCAAACATTATTTTTACAGGACCCAGACATTATTTTTACATGATCCTTGCCCAAATTTTATTTCTCCACAAAAAAATCCCTCTCACAAAAATCAGATGGCACCGTAACCAAGCCCACCATGAAAAATAAAGAATCAGAAGGAGAAGGGATGGGGCAGGATCCATCTGATGCCGCCACTCTTGTGTCAGCTCATTATTTGAGGCAGCCTGGGCTCCCCATGAGGTCCCACAGAGCACTAATGACTTAATCAAGGGACCTCCCTGGGGCTCAGGGAGATGCTCATGAAAAACAGCAGCAAATCAAAGCCTGGGAAATCAGTGGCACCCTATGGAAAGCTGATGGGATCAGCTGGTAAATCCTGAAGCTGGTAAGTGGTGCCTCGCTCCTGCCTCGTACCAAAAAATTGCCCCGACTAGAGGTGGAGGCACAAAGAATGTTAAAAAGCCAAAAAAGGGGGGAGATGGGGTCCAGAAACCTGCAAAAAATGATTCACACCTTTGGATAGTGCCATGAGGGACAGGACACAGGGAATGGGACAAGGGCAGGACACAGGGCAGGGTTAGGGTGGGATACTGGGCAGGAATTCTTGGCTGTGAGGGTGAGGAGGCCCCTGGAACAGGGAATGGGACAAGGACAGGACACAAGGCAGGGTTAGGGTGGGATATTGGGAAGAAATTCTTGCCTTGGAGAGTGGTGAGGCCCCTGACACAGGGAATGGGACAAGGGCAGGACACAAGGCAGGGTTAGGGTGGGATACTGGGCAGGAATTCTTGGCTGTGAGGGTGAGGAGGCCCTGACACAGGGAATGGGACAAGGGCAGGACACAAGGCAGGGTTAGATGGGATATTGGGAAGGAATTTTTGGCTGTGAGGGTGGGGAGGCCCTGGAATAGAATTCCCAGAGAAGCTGTGGCTGCCCCTGGATCCCTGGCAGTGTCCAAGGCCAGGCTGGACAGGGCGTGGAGCAGCCTGGGACAGTGGGATGCGTCCCTGCCCAAGGGATGGGATGAGATGACCTCTGAAGTCCCTTCCAACCCAAACCATTCTGGGATTCCATGTTTCTAAGGCAGGAGGATTTGTGCACATCCACAGAATTTCCAAAGTTCAAGGCACATTTTTTGAGTGATCTCATTTTCAAGCCAAACCGGACAGCGGCTTCACAGTCACCGAGCTCCTCGGGCACACTCAGTGCTGCAAAATCTGCAATGACTTCAAATTCCTCACTATTAACACATTCTCCATATTAATCTCCCCCAAATGATCCATACTGGGAATTTATGTATGAGTCAGTATTAAAATCCAGTGTAACTGTGTCTCTGAGCATGTCATGGAGCTTAAATACAGGTGAGCAGAGGGCATTAAGAGGCTGCTGAGAATCATTTTCTAGTACATTGGAAAGGACAAACTGTTTTTATGAGTGTGTGTTTTACAGTCTGTTTTTTCTAATTACATCTAAAATAGTTCCCAGATGGAAGTTGTATCATTCCGGCTTCAATCTGAGGAATATTTTATTTCAAAAAATTAGAAATTAAATAAAAAGAGGTGAAACTTCAGAAAATCTGAGTCCACTGAAAAGTCAGCAGTGTCTTGTGCTGCTCAGAGAGGACCCAGAGACACAGTGAAAAAAAAACCTTGAGACTTTTTTCTGAGCAAAGATTCAAATAATAAGGAAACAGTCCTAAAACAGTAGCATCAAAATTTGTCCTTAATTCCACAATGAGTGCATCAGACTGTGGCAAATTTCTTTACAAAGCTCCAGGCATCCACGAGGCAGCTGGAGAGAAAAAAGGGATTCCCTTGCCCACCATGTTCTCATCCACTCCCTCCAAGCAGCTTTCCTTGTGCAAATCAGTATTTTCCATTCATTTTAAGTATCCCATACAGCTGTAACGTGGCTCTAACACTCTTCCCAACTCACAGCACCTCCAAAACTGGAACTCAGCTTTTAATGAGCACCAGCAGTGATTCCAGAGCTGGAGAGGTGATGCAGATCTGGTTTTGCCAAGTAAACTAATGCTTGGAAAAGCAGAGAGCAGGAGAACAAACCAGGATGCTTGGAGCTGTAGATGGGGATAAAAGTGCAATCAGCACCTGGATTTACAGGTATTATAATACAAATACCCTCAAGTATTTGGGATTTGGTCTGGAGAAATGTAGTTGGGGTTTGATTACAGGACCCCAGGAATGGAAAAATCAACTCCCTTGGCAACTTCCAGCCTGGCTGCTACAGGACAGGAAGGGAATCATTACAAACATTTGCTTTTCCACAATGCAGAAGGAATAACTCCTGTGCCCTACATGCTGAGTGTGAAAAATGCATGTATTTTATGATTGGCTTTTCACAAATATTCAAATGAATATTATCTGTGTTGTGTTAGAAAGTAATGCTGGATTCATTCTCTTAAGTAGTGTGGTAAATATAGTTTTAGGTTATAAAAAATGTTAAAATAGAAACTATCCTGTGTAGGATATTTTTTTAGAGAAAGGACTCACAGCAGATAGCATCCACAGGACACCTGAATCTTTCAGAGATAAAGAATTTATTGCTCTCTTATCAGAAGAAATGAACTTCTTCCCACCTCGAAGGCGCTGTCAGGATTCAGAGGAAGAAGCTGAGGATGAGCAGACAGAATCCTGTGTTTGAATGGAATTGATGCATCATGGATGAGGTGTATGAATATGCAACAGGCTGTTGTTTTTAAGGGTTAATCCTTTGTTAATGTGTGTCCTTGTTTGGGCTCATGTTGCCCAGAAAAAGCTACCTGGATATCTGTAATTCTTTGTCTCTGTTGTCTCATGTTGTCCTAATTCAAATTGTCCAAATTATTATTACTCTAATTGTATTCCTATTTTTATAACCATTTTATTACTATGAAACTTTTAAAATTTTCAAAACAAGTGATTGGCATTTTTCACACTGAGCATGGTTTACTCTCCCTCCAGTCAGGATGGCCACAGGCCTCTCTCAAACCCCTCCTGGGTGTCCTGCCCATATCCCAGTCATGGCTATGCATGGATCAAAGCAGCCCAGCACTCCTCATCACATCACCCTCCAGCCCTCTGCCAAAACCAGACCCCTAGGGATGGCCAGGGAACAGAGTGGAAACAAACAGGTGGGATTAGAAAGAAAGGAACTAAAAGCAGATTCACATTTCCTTCACTCTCATTTGCCACAGACATCTTTTATGAAAAATCCTTTCCTTAGGATTTTTTCTCCTGAGAAGCTGAGAGGCCTCAGGAACAAAATGTAAACATTGATTATCTGCTGCTGTGGAATGCAACAGGTGCATCTGTGATTGGTCTCATGTAGTTGTTTCTAATTAATGGCCAATCACAGTCCAGCTGTCCAGACTGTCTCAGTCAGTCACAAGAATTCGTTATCTTTCTTTTTCTATTCTTAGCCAGCCTTCTGACGAAATCTTTGCTTCTATTCTTTCAGTATAGTTTTAATATAATATATATCATAAAATAATAAATCAGCCTTCTGAAACACAGAGTCAGAGCCTCGTCTCTTCCCTCATCCTGGGACCCCTGCAAACACCACCACTCTCATTTCCTCTCTGTGGAGCTGATCTCCTACCTGCTAATGCTGTCCTCACTCCAGCTTCTGCCTCCTACCCCGAATTTCTTAAATTCCTCATCCATTACAGAATCATGGAATATCCAGAGTTGGACCGTGAGGATCTCAATCCAACCCTGGCCCCGCACAGAACCCCAACAACCTCAACTGTGCATCCCTGAGAGGGTTGTCCAAACTCTCCTGGAGCTCTGGCAGCCTTGGGAATGTCACCATTCCCTGGGGAGCTGTTCCAGTGCCTGACACCCTCTAGGGAAGAACCTTTTCCTGATATCCAATCTAAACCTTCCTGGTTTAGGTTGGATATTCCTGGCTCCAGCCATTCCCTGTGTCCTGTCCCTGCTCACAGAGAGATCAGAGCTGCCCCACTGCTGCCCCTCAGGAGGAATTATCCAGCCACCCTTCCTTCTTTCTGATGTCCTCCCATCCACACCAAATCCCAGCTGACATTACAAATTCTGCTGAGCACAGAGATCCCGTTACAGCAAATTACCAAAATGTTGCTCTGCTTTGCAGCTTAGAGAGGATCAAGTTATGCCCCAGCTCACTCCTGTCAGCACCAGCAGGAAAGCTCCACTCTGCCTCATGAGGGACAAAACCATTCTGGACAAAGCAGAGAGCTGGGAGAGAAGAGTTTTGAGGAAAAATGATCTCATTTCTGGGTAGAAATAGTGCTGTCAGCAGCAGGCAGACACACCATGCCAGAAGGAGTTATCCTCTCTCCAAACCATTTTAGGCAGCACAGTCAGGAGTGGCAGCACCAGTTTATTCCACGCTTGCTCCCTCCTAAAATCAATTTTCCAGCCACACATCCACAGTTCATGTGGCAAGTGGCCGTGTCTTTGCTGTATTCACAGTTCTGACTCCCCTCAGTCAGAGCAAGGGCTCTCCTGGAGCTGGGATTAAACACAGACATCCATGAGCAGGATCTTTCCCCTCTCCATGTCACCCACTCTGTTATTTTTCACAATCACTGAACAGCTCTTGAAACCCCAGCCTCACGTGAGGTACAGCAAGCACAGCACAAAGAGCAGCTTTCCATATTCATTTCTGCTCCCTGGAAACCCCAGGACACAACAAGAGCAGAATAATAATACCAATTACTGATATTTGCTGCAGTCATTTCAGAGCCAATTAACATAATGAACCTCCATCTCTTTCAGATAAGCAATCTCAGAGCACTCCAGCTAAAGGTGAGGGGCTGGAGCACAGAACAAGAATGTTAAACACAGATAACAGGAATGGAATTGGGAAAGATTTCCACACAGTCCTTCCTCCAAAAATCCACCTCCCTGCCCCTCTCTGCTCCACACACACACCAAGGAGGACCTGTAGTATTTTTTATCTGTGTTTTTTGATGGCACACTGAGGGATTAGAGCTGGAAGCTTTTTATGACAAAGCTCCTGAGCCCACTGAGCCTGGCAGTGAAGAATTCAGAGGAAAAGAAGGAGAGGAAAAATCAGCAAGTTCTGGATAAGAAGCAGCACATTCCACCTGCTGCATGACAGAAAATTCCCTGCACCAGAGAACAGAGCACAGATCCATCACTCTCACAGGGAACACACCTGGAGCCACGTGTGCTCCTTGCTGCAGGCTGTGTCCTCTGCAAAATGTGGCCACAGAGACCACAATGGACCCACACTTGACACACATTTGTGACACTTCAAATCATCACAGAATGGTCTGGGTTGGAGGGACCTGAAAGATCATCTTGTCAAAGACCCTTCCAAAAAATCGGGCAAGGGGGAATTTCATGGAATCACAGATTGGTTTGGCTGGGAAGGGCCTTAAAGCTCATCCCATGCCACCCCCTGGCATGGGCAGGGACACCTCCCACTATCCCAAGTTGATCCAAGCCCCGTCCAGCCTGGCCTTGGACACTTCCAGGGATCCAGGGATCCAGCCACAGCTTCTCTGGGAATTCTATCCCAGCCCCTCCCCACCCTCACAGCCAACTATTCCTTCCCAAATTCCCCTCTATCCCTGCTCTCTGGCAGTGGGAAGCCATTCCCTGTGTCCTGTCCCTCCATGCCTTGTCCCCAGTCCCTCTCCAGCTCTCCTGGAGCCGCTTTAGGCCCTGGAAGGGGCTCTGAGCTCTCCCTGGATCCTTCTCCTCTCCAGGTGAGCACCCTCAGCTCTCCCCACCTGGCTCCAGAGCAGAGGGGCTCCAGCCCTTGGAGCATCTCCGTGGCCTCCTCTGGAGCCACTCCAACAGATCCACATCCTTCTTGTGCCAAGCATTCCAGTTCTGGAGGAAGAAAAACATCACACTAACATTCAGCACACTAAAGAGCTTATTTATGCTTCCCCCGAACATAAATCTTTCTGTTCAATCAGTATTTGTGGGGTGAACATGAGAATTCACCATGGATGTGGGACAACAGAACTGCTCTGAGCAGGGCAGTGTTTGCTGGAGCTGTCCAAGCCTGTCCATTCAGGATAGCCTGGATTTCTCCAGAGAGCCCCAGCAGCCCAGGCTGAGCTCACTGTGCCATGGGAAGGACACCTGAGGATGGCAAAGCTCAGGCCACCAGTGTGAGAACGGGCTGATAAAGCCACACCACAGTAATGTGGATTTCCTGCTTTTGAAGCTGCCAAAACAGTTTCAGTATTTTATTTCTGTTCTTAGAAATTAATGAAAAGTGTGGTACAGTGCACAAGAAGGAAGTAAAAAAAACCCAAAAAAACAGGAGAAATAAAATAATGAAATCAGGGTGTATGGCCTCTGCCCACAAACTGAATGTGTCTCCTCATCCCCCATTCCTCCTCCAGGACATTTCCCTCCTTTGTTTCCATCTCCACACAATCCTCATTCCATTTCTGAGTTCCTACACATTTGGCCTTCTCTGTCTCCTCACAGAAGTGCTCCAGGAGGCTCCAGAAAATCATCAGGATTTCTTCCTGAGCTTTGTGTAGGGTCACCCCAAAATGCTGATCCTTGCTGAAGCACTGCACAAGAGACCCACAACACCCACAAAAACCAGGCAGCCCAAGGAGAACACACCATAAACATGAAAGATCCAAAACATAAATGTGAAAGATCTAAACCATAACCATGAAAGAGCCAAAACACTGGCTGGGCTTTACCCAGACCCTTGAAAGGCACAGCCTGCCCAGGGGATGGGGTTGGAACCACATCTTTAGGGTCCCTGAAAACCCAAATCCTGTTTCTACTCTTGGGCAGAAAGGTTCCATCATATTTAATTGTTGTTGTTATCTTATTGTATTTCATATTTCTGGAGTCCCATCTTAAAGTCCATACCTTCTTGCTGGTCCTATTATGCAGCTCCTCTCTGCAGCACAGTTCCTCATGGCTTCCATAGGGGCTCCTCCTGGGCTCTCGACCCAACCCCCTTTTATCCCAGAGCCCTTCATGAGCTACAGCTGCTACCCAACCAAGGATCCCACAGCTGTAGCTCATCCAGAGCAACAGGACCCACCTATCTAATACATAGGACTCTCACTACATATATATATTCACAAGGACTCCTTTATAACAATACATATATTCAGGCCCCTACATTTCCCCCCTTTTCTTTTAACAATTTCTCAATTACACAGTTACAATATCCATATCTGTCCCAGCTCCCAGGCTGCCACAGCTCTCGGCTGTCCGGGGGATTCCATACCTAATACATATATTCAGGCCCCTACATTTAATAACCACAAATCTGGCAGTTCCTCAAAAAATACAAAATGTAGGCACACAAAATGCGAGTCTAAGCTTGTGAAATGAAGATAAAAGCTTCTGCTCTGTCACATGGAACCAAAAAATCTACCCCATGATCCAGAAGAGGACAAGAACCAAGGATGGTTCTGATCCTTGCTGAAGCACTGCACAAGAGACCCACAATACCCACAAAAAACAGGCAGCCCAAGGAGAACACACCATAAACATGAAAGATCCAAAACATAAATGTGAAAGATCCAAACCATAAACATGAAAGATCCAAACCATAACCATGAAAGAGCCAAAACACTGGCTGGGCTTTACCCAGACACTTGAAGGACACAACCTGCCCAGGGGATGGGGTTGGAACATCTTTAGGGTCCCTGAAAACCCAAATCCTGTGTTTCCATGATTTCTACTCTTGGGCAGAAAGGTTACATCATATTTGAAAAGCATAAATCTGGCAGTTCCTCGAAAAATACAAAATGTAGGCACACAAAATGCGAGTCTAAGCTTGTGAAATGAAGAGAAAAGCTCGTGCTCTGTCACATGGAACCAAAAAATCTACCCCATGATCCAGAAGAGGACAAGGACCAAGGATGGGTTTCAATGAGGATTAAATTAACAAATGGATGAAAATAACACGAGGTTTGATTTTCAGAGACGAGGTCACAGCAGTGCAATCTGAGTGCTGGAATGGCCACAGCCATGCTTTGGGTTAAACTGTGGCTGCCCCACGCCTGGAAGTGTCCCAGGCCAGGTTGGAGCAGCCTGGGACAGTGGAAGGTGTCCCTGTCCATGGCAAGGGGTGGAATGGGATGAGCTTTGAGGTCCTTCCAGCCCAAACCGTCTGGGATTCCAAGCTCAGGCATCACCTCCAAGCTGTCACATCAAACAGCAAAAGGAGTTTTGATGTTTATTTGGCTACACACTAACAAGAAGCCAGCTGAACATGCCCTGGGCTCTTGGTCACTGCCTTGGTGTACAACCAGAAGCAGCAATTACCAGAAATTTGAGACACCTTAAAGGCACTCATTAGGCCAATTAAGGCAAGAAAGAGCTAAATGGCTTGCCCAGCGCCACAGAAGGCAGTGACCCCAAGCCCTGAGAGAACCCCCACAGACCAATTCACAGGCAGCTGCGGGGTGAGAAAGCTGCAACCAAAACCGACTTCCTCCCCTCTCCCTCCCTCTCTGCCCACAAAGACAAGAGTTTCTGATGAGTGATTTCACACAAGATGTACAGCCTGACTTCAACCAGAAAGAAACCACTCACAAATCCGTCACCCCCAGTGCTCAGGGCACCCGAATTCTGCTCCTTTGTGAGTGAGCAAAGCTACAAACAGGAGGAAAAAATAAAACTTCCCATGCGCTGCAGCAGCAGGAAGCACTGCCAGGGATCCCCCACTGCTGAGCCAGGTGAGGCTCTCCTGACCACACAGCTTCCTTGGGAAAGGAACAAAAACAGGATAAAGCTTACAGGGCTCAGGCATGCTGATACTCCCAATTCCCCTGGAGATGGGAATAACTAATTAATCAGGAGTCATGGGATCAAAGTGAGCAGCTAGATATTCTGGGTTAATTTAATTACTTCACCTCAAAATAATCCCAAAGTTCCAGCAACAAGAGATTCCCTTTTTCCAGCGTCCCCCAGCACAGCAATACTCACACTACCTGAATTCCAGCCCCTCCTGCAGCTCCTGACATCTCCAGCGGTTCCAGGTTTCCCTGGGAGAGGTTTCTGGCAGCCTCGCTGGTTTTCAGTGTTAGGATGTAATAAAAAAGGAAATTCATGAATTGTCTGCAGCAATTTGAGGGAGATTTGTGGCCATAGCAACATTACTATAATCTATGCTGCAGGGAACAAAAGCCACTTTGATCACGTTGTTCCCACCCTCCCCACCCCACCCATAATGCTGGAAAACGCTGTCCAGACGCTCCCCAGTCCCCCAAATGTGCTCTCCCACTGGCTGCCCCTGACATGAAATCACTGAAAAGGGGATTTAGAGTGACTCTGGAAGGTTGTGCAGGACATTCAGCATCCACACAGACCATCCCAAGCAACCCTCCTCCTGTACTGCTGCAGGAAGGGGACAGTGCCTGCTTTTCCCAGTTATCCACCAGGCATCCCACAGCTCCCAGTGAAGAGCTGAAGGCATTCACTGACAGAAAATAAACAACTCACCCCAGGTTTATTGCTGTCGGTGCCACGTGGCTGCAGGTTGTGTCCCCTCCCTGTCACTCACTACATTCCCTCACTCTGAAATTCATCTTTAGGCTCACGCAGCTGCACTCAGGCCTGCAGGCACTCCTGTAATGCAAATAAAACAAGGAACCAAGGCACCGAGGAATTAATCTAACGAGCTGCCTGCCCTGCTCCCTGTGCTCAGGGCTCCCACAAGGAAGATGCCTCTGGAGAGGCCGGGCTGCCCAGCCAGCTGAAAGCAGAAATTTGTATTAATGCTCTCACTATTTTTAGCTTCACAAATCAGGCAGAGCTGACTTGTGCTTCCTGCCCCCAGCCACAACATCTGGGCTCTTGCTGGTCATTCGGGCTCTTTTTCCCACAGGCAGAGCCTGGAATGTGGCAAGGTGGAGCTCTGGGAGGGAGAGGAGGGGGAAGAGGCAGCAAACTTCACAAATTAGTAGGGGAAAGCAGAGGGCTGCAGTAATTCCACCGCTGGGATAACTCAGCAGCAGTGATTGCAATCTGCCCACTTCATTTGGCCCTGCAGTTTCTATTAGAGGCACAGCAGGAGGAAATTCTTGTACAGTGGTTAAGGCAAGGGATGGGTGTTGGGTGACTGGGGTTTGGTTCCCAGCTGTGCCCCAGACCCTTCTGCACGACCTCAGGGAATTCTGCTCCTGTTCCCTGGCTCACAGCATTCCTTGGGAATTCACCAGGGAGCTCATGGGTCACAAAGAGCAGCTGAGAGGAGAAATAAAATCAAAAGCTACTTCCCGTTCACCAGGATGTAAACCATCTAACAAATTTGTTTTGAGCAAAAGATGTAAGCACTACACAAAACTGATTGATTGGCATCTTCCAACCATCCCAGTTTTACAGGAAGGAAAGGGCACAGCCTTGCTCAGTCATTCCCATAACCTCCACACTACCAGGGAATCTATTTGAGAACATATGTCTTGATAGTCTCCAAAGATGATCTAGGGAGACAGGAAAAATTAATCATCTTGTGCTGGTCTGCCTTCAACTATTTCATAGTTCTGACTGAAATAAAATCTGAGCATGGGAACAAGAAATGCCAGCAACAGACAAAAACTCAAACTGGAAACATAAAAAAATAATTAAAAAAAAGGCATTGAACAACAACAAGTTAAACACAATAAAAGAATGAAAGGAAGGCAGAAAGGGTGCTTATTGCTGACCCTTCAGTCATGTAGTGCTGAAGTTTGGGGGTTTTTGGAAGAGAATATATTCTAGTACATATATTCCAATACAATATATTCCAGTATATTCCAGGACCTTCTGCTGGTTTTCCAGAGCAGGGATAGTTCTTTGTAAAATGCTTTGAGATCCTCAAAATGAAGGCAAAACAATGAATAATAGAACTTCCAATCCAAAACTCTCCCACTTTGAATTGCTGAGACAATGTATTAACCCCTCACAGGGGCTTCACCACCAGGGAAGCAGCATGGGGTAATCTGGAATAAAAGGTTCTGGGAGAAATGGGAACCCTTTGCCAGCATTTCCTCCCATATCCAGACCCAACAGCAGCACAGGGATCCCGAGTCCCTCAGCACATTGAGGGATGAGGGGCTCAGAGCCTCAGCAGAAAGGCAGTGCCACTTTGTGCCATGGGATGAGGAGCTCAGAGCCTCAGCAGAAAGGCAGTGCCACTTTGTGCTGTGGGATGAGGGGCTCAGAGCCTCAGAAGAAAGGCAGTGCCATTTTGTGCTGTGGGATGAGGGGCTCAGAGCCTCAGCAGAAAGGCAGTGCCACTCTGTGCTATGGGATGAGGGGCTCAGAGCCTCAGCAGAAAGGCAGTGCCACTTTGTGCTGTGGGATGAGGGATGAGGGGCTCAGAGCCTCAGCAGAAAGGCAGTGCCACTTTGTGCTGTGGGATGAGGGGCTCAGAGCCTCAGAAGAAAGGCAGTGCCATTTTGTGCTGTGGGATGAGGGGCTCAGAGCCTCAGAAGAAAGGCAGTGCCACAGCAGCAGACTGCAGCCATCACCCTGTGCCAGTTTGAAGGCCAAACACGTAACCCTGACTAAAGCCAGAGGCCAGGGAACAGCCCCAGAGCTCTGCTCTGCTTGCAGGGGGAAGTGTCACGAGCAGCACTGGTGCCACTGACCTACTTATGCCCACAAAAGGGCCACAGGAAAAGGCAACAGCCCCAGCTCCCACAGTGCCAAAATCCCTCTGGAAAATGCACTGTAAGGAACATAAAGGAGCTATAAGGAGCACAGAACAGGTGGGACCTTCCAAGAGTGCTCCAGTTTTCCCAGAAAGAGCTGCTATTTTTGCCACTGTGTTACACAAGGGCAGAGCTGGAGCAAGGCAGCGTTTAGGAAATCCCATTTGCACCTCTGCCTTCCAACAGCAGCTTCTGTCCAATATTCTCCCTAAAGCTAAAACCCTTCTGTCATCTTTCCAGGAGGAAAGGGCAGACAGGCTTCATTTTTTCAGGATGAAAGCTTGCAAAGCTGAAGGAGTATTTTAAAAAATGGAAATTCCCACTTGCCAATCCAAACACAAACCCACAGACAGGGACGTGGGAATGCTGAGGAGGAAGAGCCCACACAGAGTCCCACAGCTCCAGCCACAGCCATCACCTCAGGGATCCATGGAGTCAGGAAAAAAAGAGCAAAAGAGCCTAAACTCATCCATCTGGCAACTCAGGAACACACCAGATACAAACAGGACACCAGGATGAGCAAAAATCACCACAGAGCCCGAGAATCCCTTCAGGGCTCCTGGTGAGGTCTGAATCAAATCTGGAGTTATGGCTTTGAGTCATGGCCAGAAATTCAGTCCTAAAGGAAACCTTGCAAGCAGCAAAAAGATAAATGAGAACTCCACAATAACTAAGAGACAAGGCAACACTAATTTAATTAATCAATTTAATAGTGCAGCCAGCAGGACCAGGGCAGTGATGGTCCCTCTGTGCTGGCACTGCTGAGGCACCTCCAGCCCTGGGGACACTTCTGAGCCCCTCTCAAGGACATTGAGGGCTGGAGGGTGTCCAGGGAAGGGAACAGAGCTGGGGAAGGGGCTGGAGCACCAGGAGGGGCTGAGAAAGGAGCTCAGCCTGGAGAAAAGGAGGCTCAGGAGGGACCTTGTGGCTCTGCACAACTCCCTGACAGAAGTCAGGATTTCTCCCAGGGAAGAAGGGAGTTACAGGCACAAGAGTGGGAGCCAAGCAGGTGTCTCATTTCATTTTCAAGGAAAAGAACTTCAGAAAACTCTTCCAATAAAAGTTTCCTGAACAGCAGCCATGGCTTCTGAATCAACACTCAGGGAGCAGATTCCTCCTTTCTCCCAGCTGATGGTGTGATGGCTCCTTCCTTGCCAAACACCTGCTCACCAGAAAGTGAAGCCCAGCACTTTGCAGCCCAAAACAGACTCTGCAAACATGTGAGCCCACCATGCAAATGAGCCATTTGTTCAGGCTCCACACACAGAGCCCAGCCCTGCTTCCCTGAGCCTGCATGGATCTGCCATGGGCAGAGAGGCATGGCCTTGGTGGCTCAGGGGGGTCACTGAGCCAGGCCTTGGGGGCTTGTGGGGGTCATTCTAAACCAGGCCTTGGTGGCTTGTGGGGGTCACTGAGCCAGGCCTTGGTGGCTTGTGGGGATTTCTCTGAGCCAGGCCTTGGTGATTTGTGGGGGTCACTGAACCAGGACTTGGTGGCTCCTGGGGGTCACTGAGCCCGGCCTTGGTGGCTCATGGGGGTCACTCAGCCAGGCCTTGGTGGCTCCTGGGGGTCACTCAGCCAGGCCTTGAGGCTTCATGGGGGTCACTGAACCAGGCTTTGGTGGCTCATGGGGGTCACTGAGCCAGGCCTTGGTGATTTGTGGGGATCACTCATCTAGGCCTTGGTGGCTCATGGAGGTCACTCCAACTTAGGGAGACACAGTCTTAATGGCCCATGGGAATCACTCTGAGCCAGGCCTTGGTGGCTTGTGGGGGTCATTGAGTCAGGCCTTGGTGGCTCATGGGGGTCACTGAGCCAGGCCTTGATGGCTGAGCCAGGCCTTGGTGGCTCCTGGGGGTCCCTGAGCCAGGCCTTGGTGGCTCATGGGGGTCACTCCAAGTTAGGGGGACATGGACTTGGTGGTTCATGGGGATCATTACCAGTTAGGGAGACATGGCCTTGGTGGCCAGTGGAGATCACTCTGAGCCAGGCCTTGGTGGCTCATGGGGATCATTCCAAGCCAGGGAAGCATGGCCTTGGTGGCTTGTGGGGGTCATTCCAAGTTAGGAAGACATGGCCTTGAAGGGATGACATGGCTTGAAGGGATGACTCTGAGTCAGGCCTTGGTGGCTCATGGAGATCACTCCAACTTAGGGAGACATAGCTTGGGTGGTTCACGGGGATCATTCCAACTTAGGGAGAGATGGCCTTGGTGAATCATCTTAATTTCTCTGAGCAAGGCCTTGGTGACTCATGGAGGTCACTCCAAGTTAGGGAGACACGGCCTTGGTGGCCCATGGGGGTCACTCCAAGCCAGCGAGGCAGAACTTGAACCCTGAGAGCTCCACTCAGCCCTGGATTCTTCTAAACCCTCGTGCCTCATCCCAGCCCAAAGGCAGAGTCACGACTCAGAACAAGCACTACAGAGAGTGCTCATGCAGTAAACACTGCCAGCTGCCAGAGCCTCCATCCCCTGATCTCCTGGAGATGTGACACTCTGGTGATGCTTGGCAGGAGTGCTCCAAGGTGCCACCAAGCCAGGCAGGGACAGGTGGCTCTGCCATTAACGCCCTGCTGCCTTCAATTCCAACGCTCCATGGTCCACGGCACGGGGGGAGCTCCTGTCTGATTTCAGTTTGTGCCACACACTTCACAAAGCACACACCTCTCCAAAGACTCTGCTGAGCTTCACACCATCCCAGAATCATTAAGGCTGGAAAAGTTTTCCAAGAGTCCAACCATCAACCAGCATCACCACTAAACCGTGTCCTCAAGTGCCACATCCACACAGAATCCACACAGAATCACAGAATAATGAGGTTGGAAGAGACCTCTAAGATCATCAAGTCCAACCATCAACCATCATCACCAGGGTCACCACTAAACTGTGTCCTCAAGTGCCACATCTACACAGAATCACAGAATCAAAGAATCACAGAATGATGAGGTTGGAAAAGACCTCTGAGATCATCAAGTCCAACCTATGCCCTAACACCTCAACTAGAGCATAGCACCAAGTGCCATGTCCAGTCTTTTTTGAAACACATCCAGAGATGGTGGTTCTACCTGGGAAGAGCATTCCAGTAATTTATTATTCTTTCTGTGAAAAACTTTTTCCTAATATCCAACCTGTACCTTCCCTGATGCAGCTTGGGATGTGTCCTCTGGTTCTGTTAGTGCTGCCCGGTGACAGAACAAGGACACACATTTTTAGTGACACCACTCCTGCCCTGAGCAGCTGTTCCAATGCTTTACAACCCTTTCCATGATTTTTTCCCTCCTCATATCTAACCTAAACATCCCCTGGTGCAGCTTGAGGCCATTTCCCTTTCACCAAAACATAACCTGGGAAACTTCACAGAAGTAAAAGTTTTGAGGATGGTGGGAATTGGATCAGCTGGGGGTGTTCACCTGGAGAGGAGAAGGATACAGGGAGAGCTCAGAGCCCCTTCCAGAGCCTAAAGGGGCTCCAGGAGAGCTGGAGAGGGACTGGGGACAAGGGGTGGAGGGACAGGACACAGGGAATGGCTGCACACTGCCAGAGGGCAGGGATGGATGGGATATTGGGAAGGGATTGTTCCCTGTGAGAGTGAGGAGGCCCTGGAATAGAATTCCCAGAGAAGCTGTGGCTGCCCCTGGATCCCTGGAGTGCCCAAGGCCAGGCTGGACAGGGCTTGGAGCACCCTGGGATTGTGGAAGGTGTCCCTGCCCACAGCAGGGGTTTGAAATGAGATCTTTCAGGTCCCTTCCCACCCCAACCATTCCATGATCCTGTCACAAACAAAGCAGTTTGCTCTTTCAGCTGCATTTTTTTTCTGCAGTATGGCTGCAACAAGAAACAGACACACACAAAAGGCAACTCAAAGGCACTTAGCTGACCTAAATAATGGTAATTTCCTGGAAATTTCACTTAACTACTTGGGAGTTTGCAATACTTCAAGCAATCAACACACAGCACTCCACAGATAAAAGCTGAGGGTTTCACTTCCCCATCTGAAACATCTCTGAGAAGCACCAGCTGTGCAAAGAGAAGAACCACAACACTGAAAACCTCAGATCTCCTTTTGATTTCATGTTCCTTCTAGAAGGAGGCACTTGCAGCCTGCAGAAGCTGCGAAGAAGCACTAAAGAAATAAAACCAGTTCCTTGCTTCCACTGTCACAGCCCACAGAGTCCCACATCCTCAGAATGAGACATCCCAGCCAGGAAAGGTGCACATGAATTTAAAAGCTCAGCATCCCTTACAGATCTGGATTAAACATTAAAAGGTAATGTTTTGTTCAAAACAAGTGAAATTGAAATGGGAATTTCACAGCCACAGCAGACAGGAGAAAAATATCTATTTTATTACACTTTTATGTAT